>NC_064848.1:107631589-107931589 GCF_024139225.1 Suncus etruscus
TTCAAATTTTAGACTACCTTAACTAAAAGAGAAAAAATGTTTTAAAGTTTAAGATATGAGCAAATATTTAGAAAAGTTAAGAATATCTTGATAATGATCTTGAAAATCTTGAAAATGATTTTGCATGATAAAGTGTTTATTTTAATTTAAGTATATATAAAATAGGCAAAGAATAATAAAGTACAGTCTGAAAATTGAAATAAAAAAAGCAAAATTAATATCACGCAAATATTCACAATTTGCTTTTGCTTCCTCTTATACACTATTAAACCATATTTCAATTTATTTTTATACACTGGTAATAATGTTTTGTACATTGATATTTTATTTCTATATTTGATAACATAATTTTCCTTTTCTTATTTTTTTTTTGTGGGGGCCACATCTAACCGTGCTCAGGAGCTCCTAGCTCTGTGCTCAGGAACTACTCCTGGCAGGCCTGAGACCGAGTTGTTGAGAATGGGGACTGAACCCAGGTTGGCAGCATACAAGGCAAATGACTTAAACATTAAAATGTGCTATTGCTCTAGCTCCTGATGAAATAATCTTGTACAATATTTAAAAAAAACTAAACATATAGCTTTAATAAACATGCTAGTGCATGTTTTTATTCAATATCAACCTGAGTTATTCCTCCAATGTCTTTTGGCATATACACAATACCAATCCAAAAGAAAAAGTACATTTTATTTTTAAGACTTCTTTCAAATATTAAATTAATAAAATACACAAACTAGTTAATTGTATTTTCAAAATAATTAACTCAAGATATTTATTATTATATGTCTACAATGTGACCAGTACTGTACAACTTTAAAAATAAATTCAGGGGCCAGAAGTGGTGGTGCTAGGGATCAGGCGCTAGCCTAGGATGAACCGTGGTTGTCGCATATGGTCCCCCAAGCCAGGAGCAATTTCTGAATGCATAGCCAAGAGTAACCCCTGTGCATCACAAGTTGTGGCCTAATAAACCAAAATAAATAAAGAAATTCAAAGAAATATTTGAATGATAATAAGAATAAACGAAATCACCTTTATGAATAACAATATGTTCCAGGTGCTGTTCTAAGACTTATCTATAAGCAAGCCTACTTAGTTAAAGTGGCCATAAAGTAATAGCACATTTCTCTACTACTTTACCATACAAATTATACATCTTTTGTAATATTTTAAGAAAATGAATTGAATATTCTTTATATGAAATTTATTTTGTACTTTGCTGATAAGTAACACTTTAATCCAAGCTCAAGTAGAAAAAGGCCCATTAAGTTTGATCTATTGAGGATTTGTAGTTGTCATTTTTTCTACTTCAAGACAAATTTATAAAATATTTCTTTGATTAAATCAAAATTGTACAACTCATACTTTGCACAAAATATACAGTAAGATAGTGTATGGCAGTGTGTAAAATTTAAGAGAATGTACATATTTCTTGGCCTAAAGGATAATAGAAGAAAGATAAAAACAAAGGCAAAAATCAGACCTGTGCTTTGTCAAGAACCATTGTTGTTCAGAACACAGTACTATTTAGGAATTTTTGCAGACAAATTGTCATTAATAATGATTAAATATAAAAACAAATATATGCAGTTACATACAGTTTTAGAAGAAAAAGGTGGCTTAAAAGAACTGTAATTCCAGTTTCTTAGAGATTATAAATGTAGGGTAAAAGACCTATTTTACAAGTACGAGGTAGTATCGTTAGTAAGATAGGAATAAGTCAGTATGTGTGGGATAGGGAACTAAAAAGTAGAAATGAAACTAAAGAAATGCCTTAATAGAAAGTTAATCCCGCTCTCTATCAATCCTTTCTTGATCTGGAGACTAGCTCTAGCCGGCATGGGGTTTGGGGAGACCCTATGTGGAAGGCCTTCTCCCTAACTTGGGTGCCCTGGGAGCCTTAATAGGCCCCCTGCCGTCCCCTCTTCTGCCCCCGGCCTCCAGGCCTTCCTGGGGTGGCAGCCCAGGCGGCCAGACAAGGTGGGTGTCGGGGGGGGGGGTCCCCTCCTGGATGGAGTCCCAAGCTTTCCTCGCCCTTCCCCCTGCACTAGGGTGGGAAGGGCACAGGGTGGAGGGCGGGCAGGTCCTGGCTTCTAGCTCTCTATGGATCCTTTCTTGATTCTGGAGGATAGATTTAGCCGGCATGGGGTTTGGGGAGACCCCATGTGGAAGGCCTTCTCCTTAACTTGGGTGCACTGGGAGCCTTAATAGGCCCCCAGCCGTCCCCCCTTCTGCCCCCAGCCTCCAGGCCTTTCCTGGGTTCCAGCCCAGGCGGCCAGAAATGGTGGGTCCTAACTTGAGGTGTGCTGAGATTTGCTCGGTTGCACTAAGTTTGTCACTGTCGATTTCTGACCAGTCTACATGTGGAAAACTGTGCAGGGCATGTATTAAGAGTATTCCCTATCCTTATGTTATGTTTTGTGTATCCAGAATGTCCATTTTGTATTCTGCCCTTTCCCACACCCCTACAAAGCTCATTTTTACTTCTTAACTCTCACGCCCACAAACATCACTAACCCACATTACTTTTTTTAACTTCAGTACTGCACAATCCTAATCATAGACCAAAGCCGTGCATTGTGTGTAACAACCCCCAACTATTTCAAAAGACATAAAATGGACACGTATTTCTTTTGAATATTTTATGTGTTTTTTCTCTGACAACTATAAGTCTTACTAAATATTCTCTTATACAGTGATGATTCTAACCACTTTTTATCTTCTCTTTGTGAGCTGTTCAATAAGGAAATTTGGTGGAAGAGTCCCTCAGTTTAATGCTGTTGATTGAACCATGTCATGGGGACTGTTGGACTTGTTCTTATGGCCCCTATATGCGCCAATAACACCATGTGGCATTGTTCCTTTTTTGCATAGGCACATTAAAATGGGAAAATACTATACATACAAATAAGTTCCTATCTAATAGAGATTGGGACACACAAATATTGTAGTGCAAAGGGACCTTACACCCTGAACATTGACATAACGACTTGGCACAGGTCTCAGAAGAATGGGCATTTTCCATTCACCCCTGAACCAGGGAAGCCATCCACGAAACATCCAAGTTTGTCTATAACATCACCTGGAAGCAATCCGCTACCACGGAAGACCCTACCACTGCTCAGACATCGACCTGCTCAAAAGAGACTTCCCTTAACACTGAGAAGACTTAACAAAAGCAATGACCTGCTTACAAGACAGGGCTCTCAGCATTGCCCTTTAATTGTGAGGTGAAACTAGAGGACACTCCACATCCTGACTTCAATGTAGGATATGCAGATTCCAGGATCTTTAATACAGAAACATGATACCAACAACAGAGACTATGTGAAAAATAAAAGTGTGTTGGCACTACAATGTCTTGGATTGGATGATCTAGCTTGCCTGAAGCCTAGAGTTGGTCTTATGCCAGGAAACCTCAGGGGTAGGGTCTCTTTGTATTTAGGCCAAGGTTATTCCTTTCCATGCCCCTCATATTTTGGTGAGCCTATGCAAACAACAGTTGCCACTCTAACACTGCTTTTACTGTGCTCCTTTGATTCTAGTCCTTAAAAAAAATACCCACTTAAACTTTTGAGGTTAACTTAAACTAATATGCATGTACATGGAAAAGTAAAAAAATACTATGCCTCTAATGTCTAAGTAGTTACATAGGTTTTATGGTTTTAGATTGCCTTGTCTGCTGCTAAGAAATATTATAATGTATTACAATCTGGGGACTTGAGGGACAAAGTAATTGTACATAGATTCTGTTTTTTTATCTTAATGTTCTTTGGCTGAAAGTTCAAAGTTAAGATATCAGCAAGAGGACTTCTGAGAATTATGTTACGGGTGATTGTCCTTCCACTGTAACTTTACCTTGTCCTCTTTCTTTGCTTCTTTGTTCTTATAATTAAAAAAAAATTAAAAAATATTTGTCCTAAAACTAAATAAATAAATAAATAAGAGCAAAAAAAAAAAGTTAATCCCAAATTCCAGTTTTTAGCTATAAAGTCTAGCCAACAGAACTCATTAAAAATTACCTAAGGGATTGTTTGTTAACCTTTTTTCTACTGTGGCCCACTTTTAAATTGTTTCTTTCCTGTAAACCCCTATTCTACTAGTTTGCCATCTAGGAGATCCCTATTACATAAATATGTAATTTTCACTAATGGCTCCCCTGGAATATCCTGGACTCCCACAAGAAGCTATAGAGTGCCCAGTTGAGAAACGCTGATGTAAGTTACTAAAATAAGAGCTCTTTTATTCCTCAGACAGTGAGAAAAGTAATGACATGTTGAGCCTGTTTGTGTTCAGAAGCTTTCAAATTGAACATATAAAGTAAAAATTAGAGTAGTCTATCAAAGGAACTTTTACTTTATTTTATTATGGTTAATTATATTTTAGTTTTTGGACCACACTCTGTGATTCTCAGGGATTACTCCTTGTTCTGAATTCAGGAATTACTCTTGGACTATTCTGGGATCTGGGAATGGATCCTGGTCAGCCACATGCAAGCCAAATGCTTTAGCCACTGGAACTCCTTTGGAATTATGAATTTTAAGCAACCATCAATAAAGGTTTTTAATCATATATTTTGACTCACAATGACAAAAAATTATTTTTATGTATAAATTTTTTATCCTGACTTTTTATATTGTCAATGTGAAATATGAGATAAGAAGATACTATTATTTATATTTTATATAAAATATTATACATGACACTACCTATACATTTTAATGATTAACACATATTATAGTAATCATATTTTTGATAAGCATTCTACATATTTTAAAGATTAGTTGAACAGAAAATTATTCAACGTTCATTTTGACAAGGTTATTTTGGTATGTGAATATCAAAGTAAAAATGACTGCAAAAGATGTTATGTGTAAGAAAGTGAAAGAGCTACTGTATGTCAAAAGGGCATTATAAGTAAAAGCAGTAACAGTGTGTTTAATATTTATTCAGTCACAAATGCCTTTTTTAAATAGGACCTAAATATATAACTTCCATTATACATGTGCACACCACATGAGCAGGTGAGTTAATGGCAAAGTATGATGACAGTTCTCTATTTCAATTCAAATCGATTTAACATATATTTCTAAAATTGTCTTACAATTATCATTTTCCTTTAATTAGTGGCACATATAATACCAAGAAAAATCATGCTGTGTGTCAAAACCTTACCTGTCTATTTGTTTTCTTTATGTTTTATTATACTATACAAAACTAAAAATACTTTATTGAAAAATTATATTTATATAACCCAAATAAGTATGTTAATTCACTAGTTAAAATTATAGATTCTGGTAATATTTAAACAATGTATAAGAGCATTTAAATTCTATTTATAAGTTTGCAAATGCTTTGCTTTATTTTAAGGTGGAATTTAAAAAATGAACATTTAATGCCTTTATATATTGACTAAATCTATCACCCTAAACAAGTAATTTTTATTTCTTGTAATTGAAGAGTTTCATTCATGATTTACAATGATACTGAAGAACTTTTTAACTCACACAAAATAATGATCAAAATAATCATGCAATATCTGCCTGCCCTATTATTTTTATAAACAATAAAGCTTGGGGGGACCATATGGGATGCTGGGGGATCGTACCACTGTGTCCTAGGCTAGTGCTTGCAAGGGAGATGCCTTACCTTTAGCGCCACCACTCCAGCCCCAGGAATCTAGTTTTGAATGATTTTAACCTTTGTGATTTAGTTCGATTACCTGTTAAGCTCAGGTTATCTCCACTTTATTTAAAGTTTAAAGTTATTGTTAGACATAAAAGAAAAATTATAGGGGGGGCAAAGTGAAAGCACAGTGGTAGGGTGTTCCCCTTGCATGTGGCTGACCCAGGGCAAACCTAGATTTGATCCCTGGCATCCCATATGGTCCCCCAAGCCAGGAGCAATTTCTGAGTGCATAGCTGGGAGTAACTTCTGAGCAACACCTGGTGTGGCCCCAAAACAAAACAAAACAAAACAAAAATTACAGGCCAATGTATGTGAAGAAGCAAATTCAATGATTTTCACCAAAGTACTAGAAAATAGAATCTGAAAATTTATAACAATATATAATATAACCAAGTGGTATTCATCCTGGGGATGTCAGAATAATTTAATATATGAAATTCAAACATGATATGGCATATAAGTAAAAGAAAAATTTCAATTACATGATCTTATAACTAGATGCAGAAAAAGAACTTAACAAGATCCAGCACCCATTTGTGTTAAAAACTCGCAACAAAATAAGAATTGAAGGAACTTCCTCAACCTTGTCAAAGCTACTTACCACATCAAAGTACTCAATGAGAAATATCTCAAAGTTTTCTCCTTAGAATCAACAAAGACCATGTTTCCCATTCTTGCTACATGTATGTAATACTGGAGGTACTTACCATAGTAATTAGGCAATAAAAAGATATGAAAGGCATCCAGAAAGGAAAGAAATAAATCAAGCTTTCACTAATTGTGAATGACCTGATACTATATTTAGAAAATTCAAAACTGTTCTTAGAAAAAACAAATTTATTTATCAAAGTGTCAGAAATACAAAATTAATATGCAAAGTCCATGGCTTTCCTAAATGCAAACCATGAAGTAGAACAGAGGGATATTATAAAAATATCTCACACAAAATCATGACTCAAAAAAAAATCATGTACTGTATCTAGAAATCTGTTTAACCAAAAAAGTGAAAAACTGTACAAAGAAACTCCCCAACACTATTTAAAGAAATAAAATAAATAAATTTTAAATAAAATGTTATGAAAAAATAGAAACAAATATTTTGTTCATGAAATGGGAAGATAATACAATAAAAATAAATATTAATAATAAAATTGGAAATGTGCATGTGTTTTGTTTTATAAAATTTTATAAAAATTTTTTTTCACTTTCCAGTAATGCAGTTTTGTAAGGAAGGTGAAATTAGCGTAGCTGAAGTAATTCCCAGATTAAGAGTGATGTGACTATCTAGTCAAGATCATCTACCTTGGCAGATGATTTCCTGACCTTAAGATTTCCAGGAATAAAACTATTATAACTGTTGACATGAATATTAAAAAAATTTTCTTTTCTTCCTTTTTTGCCCCCAAAAAAAAAAAGATGCAGTTCAACAGATGAATAGCTAAAGAAACTCTGGTACATAAACACAATTGAATATTATGCAGCCATCAGGAGAGATGAAATCATGAAATTTTTCTATATATGGAATCTATTAGTGAGTGAAATAAGTCAAGGGGAGAGAGACACACACAAAATAGTTTCACTCATCTATTAATTTTAAGAAAAATTAAGGACAGTATTATAATAATGCCAGAGACAATAGAGATAAGGGCAGGAAGAACTGGCTCACAATATGAAGCTCACCACAAAGAGTAGTGAATACTGTTAGGGAAATAACTACACTAACAACTATCATGACAATATTAATGAGTGAGAGAAGTAGAATGCCTGTCTCAAATACAGGCAGGAGTGGGGAAGGAGGTGGGGTCATTGGTTGTATGAATGTTGCACTGGTGAAGAGGGGGTGTTCTGTTTATAACTGAAAACCAACTACAATCATGCTTGTAATTATGGTGCTTAAATAAATATTTTATAAAAAAAAAAGAGCTCCTCTCTAAGAGAAAATATTTTTACCATTTTATAATTCTACCTAAAAAAACATTTGCTTTCCACTAGACACCCCTCCCTCCCCGTGTAGTCTTTCTTCTATGTCTTGAGCTGAAGTAGGGGAAGAAAGTTGTGCTTATAAACACCAGTAAAAGATGGGTATTTAGTTGTGATTCTAGATTATTTTTACCACAAACTTTTGGAGGTCAAAGCCGACAGTAGAAGGGCTAATTTACTTACTTTGAAAGTAAGTGCCAATGATAGGTCAGTCTCTGACATAGCATTTGATCTCCAATATACTATCAGAGGTGATCCTTGAGAACAGAAAAGAAAGAAAGAAAGAAAGAAAGAGAAAGAAAGAAAGAAAGAAAGAAAGAAAGAAAGAAAGAAAGAAGGAAAGAAAGAAAGAAAGAAAGAAGAAAGAAAGAGAAAAAGAAAGAAAAAGAAAGAAAGAAAGAAAGAAAGAAAGAAGAAAAAGAAGAAAGAAAGAAAGAAAGAAAGAGAAAAAAAAGAAAGAAGAAAGAAAGAAAGAAAGAAAAAGAAAGAAAGAAAGAAAGAAAGAAAGAAAGAAAGAAAAAAGAAAGAGAAGAAAGAAAGAAAGAAAGAGAAAGAAAGAGAAGAGAAAGAGAAGAAGAAAAAGAAAGAAGAAGGAAAGAAAAGAAAGAAGAAAGAAAGAAAGAAAGAAAGAAAGAAAGAAAGAAAGAAAAAAGAAAGAAAGAAAGAAGAAGAAAGAAAGAAAGAGAAAGAAAGAAAGAAAAGAAAGAAGAAAAGAAAGAAAGAAGAAGAAGAAGAAGAAGAAAGAAGAAAGAAAAGAAAGAAGGAAGAAAGAAAGAAAGAAAGAAAGAAAGAAAGAAGAAAGAAAGAAAGAAAGAAAGAAAGAAAGAAAGAAAAGAGAAAAGAAAAAGAAGAAAGAAAAAGGAAGGAGGAAGAAAAAGAAAGAAAGAAAGAAAGAAAAAGAAGAAAAGAAGAAAGAAAAGAAAGAAAGAAAAATATAAGAGAAAGAAAGAAAGAAAGAAAGAAAGAAAGAAAGAAAGAAAGAATGGAAGGAAGGAAGGAAGAATGGAAGGAAGGAAGGAAGGAAGAAAGAAAGAAAAAGAAAAAAGAAGAGAAAGAAAGAAAAAGAAAGGAAAGAAAGAAAAATATAAGAGAGAAAGAAAGAAAAAGAAAGAGGAAGACAAGGAATAAAGAAACTAGAAAGGATGGAAGAAAACCAAAATAAAGAGAAAAAAAGAGATGAATTGAAGGAAAGAATAAAGAAAAATAGAAAAAAATAAGGAAGGAAATTTCTTTAAAAAAAAAGATTAGAACAATGACCCTAGGGGAATTTGAATCTTCGAAAACTATAATTAATGTGTTGAAAAGAAATCCTACACTCAGTTGATCTTAGTAAAACTAAGATCTCAGTTTTGCCCCAGATCCTATTCCTCATTAAATGTCTTTTGACATAGTACAAGGATGCTGAAATAGTTCTAGAAAATTCAAGCTTACTTATTTTCATTTTAAAGTCTTTTTGTCTGATGTTGATATAGACACAAGTTTTTAAATTAGTATTTACTCTAATATGTTATTTTACTTTCAACATAAACTTACATTTTTTTGTATATATACTTTTTTTTTTTTTGGTTTTTCGGGCCACACCCGTTTGATGCTCAGGGGTTACTCCTGGCTAAGCGCTCAGAAATTCCCCCTGGCTTGGGGGGACCATATGGGATGCCATGGTCCTTCCTTGGCTAGCACTTTCAAAGGCAGACACTTTACCTCTAGTGCCACCTCACCGCCCCCCCACAACACATATTTTAATAAAGTCTGAAAGTATATCTTTAATTGTTCAGTAGTTAATGTAACTACAGTGTATTTCATATATTAAAATATGATATATAGTCATATAATGTATACTATATACATTCATATATAGTATATAATCATGTATAAGTTCATATATTAAATAACATAATAATATATAGTATATGCATTTTAATAATGCATACATACAGATCTCTGAAATATTGAGTATAAGAATTACCAAATCCAAAGAACACATTGGGAGGGCCAGTGTTTAGGGACAAAGATTTAATGTTATGTACTCTCAGAGCAGCAAGCATGCCTAACTGGGCAAGCGAAGCCAACTAAGGCAGCCAAACCAGCATTTGGAGGCTGATTCTGGCACGGTAATCCAGGAGGATTTTTGAGAGGATCTCTGTATGATATATACAGAGAAAAGGCAGAACAAAGAACAAAGGATAATCTGGTTACAGTTATAGTGGAGGCAAATATGCTGTTTTGGGCATGTAAAATTGTGATAAGACTTCTAGTTTGTTTCAATTATCTCCCTGGAAACTGCCCAGTATGTTTCCATTTTCACACTGTGAATTGTCCTGCTGGGTCTGTCCATAAGACTGACTCCCATCCAGAATTCTGTAGAATGTCTTTCCCTTTCTATTCCCCCTCTGTCATGAATCTTATATTTCTACCCTCCATGCTTTTCATATTTTTTGTTTATTTGCTTTAGCATGTAAAGAAAGGAAAATTTTGAGAGAAATGTATTGTTTCTATCAATGTGATCTGACCTTAAATATAATATTACTATATCTGATTCAGGAAATTTTGCCAGATATTAAAAACTATCTCCTCCTGCATATGCTCAGAGTAAAAGTGATGATGCAGTTTTCCTCAAAGATTTAAGAGTTTAGTTTAAAGAAAAATCTGCCAAAGATTTAGAGATACACTACTTTGGCTGTTTCCTGCTTTATCCTGGTCAGCCTGAGTTTTTCTCTTTGCACCCACTTCTGACCAATGCACCAATCACCACCTGACTTTAGCACTGCCCGTTAAGCTTCTCATATATTTTACTTCTAATTAATGCCATGCTCAAATTGCAGTTGTGACTCTTTAAATTGATAAAGTATCCTTTATTTTATTTCTGAGAAGCTATAATTAATCATATCCAAAATCTAAATCATGATAGTACATAAAACATTTTTACTTAAAAAGTTTGAAAGTAAATCTATAGAGTTTTTCTTTATTCCAGAAGAAAATACAAGGACCGCTTTGGTTCATTTGTCTCCTTGGTGACATAAATAGCATGGTAGGAATTTTAAGATAACCAATTTTATAAAACAGCATTGCTTTATACAATGTTTAGACTTACGCAGATTCATCATTCTTCCTCTCCTTTCCCTTCTCACATATCTTTTCTATCATACTAATAGTCTGCTGAAAGTGTCTTTGGAACAACTATAGAATAACTATGTGAAGTCTTGATATTTGCAAAATTTCTTAACTTTTAAGTTGTTTGACTTTGTCTTTACATATAAAGCATATTTTGACTTGTATATCATAGATTCACTATTCCTCTCTAACGTCTGTTATAGTTCTGTTTTGTTTTTTGTTATGATTTCAGATCTGTCAGACTGTGCTCCTCATAAATCTTTTCTCTGGTTTGTGTTTTATTTTTTTGGAATATTTTCTTTGTAATACATCTCTGCATTTTTACATTCATAAGCTATGATTATCTCCTATCCAGAGAAATTCTTTTGGTTTTTGAATATTTATGAACATGATGTTTTTCAGCAGTTCTGAAATACTGTGTGTCTGCCACTATTGAACATGTCCTGAGTTCTGATCACTTATTTTACCATAATCCATATATATGTATATATTTTTGTTATATCATTTGGTTCCTTTGTTACACTATACACCATTTCCCCTTCCATGTCTTTAACATAACTCCCATTGATAATTCCCTTTGCATTGTTTTAAATCATATATCACAATATTTTTACTAAATATGTAATGTTCTTTTATAAATGTCAAGCCAAAGTTTTGAATTAAATTTCACTAATTTTTTTTTTTTTGGGAAACACCCTCTGACACTCAGGAGTTACTCCTGGTATACACTCAGAAATCACTCCTGGCTTGGGGGACCATATGGGATTCCAGGTTCCTCCTGGATTAGCTACATGCAAGGCAAACTCCCTTCTGCTGCGCCATAGCTCTGTCACTTCAGTGAACAAAAATCATTTCAGAATTTGATATTAGAAATGATTTATTTTGTTTCTTGTTTGCTACACCTGACTTATGCTCTCTGCTTATCATGAACATAATTACAACTGATTGTTAGTGTTTAAAAATTACTTAGAGACTGATAAATATCATAAAGCATAGAAGTGTAATCATTGTGTCTCTGTAATATATGTGTTGTTTCTGGTCCCAGGCATATCATGTATCCCAACATATTAAGCCATACCCAGATAAATCTAACACCAAGAGAAAAATAAAATTATCCCAGATACCAAGTATACCAAACAGTATTGCAATTCTACTAATAACCTCTTTACTATCTTTCTATCAGTTGGAACTGAACAGAAAATCTCATTAATATAAAATGGACCTGATTGTGGACTAACAGTATTTTGCCTTAATATGAGCTTCTCATGTAATCTTAATATGACTATTGTTTTCCAGACCAAAGTACTACTGTCCCAGCTGAACACAGTTGTTTTTCCTAGACTGTTGTTTTCTAAATTGCTGTCCTATAGTTCAAAAAAGTAAGTGTCTGTACTTTTGAGATTTTGGCTGACTTTTCTTCACTGTAATAGCCAAATTCTAGTATAGGAAATGTGCCTCCAAGGAAGAAGTTAAGGACTATTATGCTCTGTTTTTGTTTGTTTGTTTGTTTGTTTGTTTGTTTGTTTCTGAAAAATAGATTCACTAACTGCTGGCAGTCCAGGATCAAGGGTGGGCTCAGGACCAAGGGCGGGGTTTGGTCCTGTACCCAGATTTGCTTTACTAGGTCTTAGAGCACGGAAGAGGCTTTTTATCAGGGAAGATTTGGAAGATGAGGGAGGTAAAGGAGTCTTAGGAGAATTTGGCCAGCATTGAAAGAAAAAGGTTTAAGTCTTCTTGTGTTGAGACAATAAACTTTATATATAAATCCAGTAACTCCTTATCATCTGGTTAAAAAGTTTGATGAATTCAAGAAATTTAAAGAGAAACCAGGAGCTAATAATGCTTGTGCTATATGCAGCAAACTCGAGTTTGATCCCTAGAATCCCATATGGTTCCCTGAGCCTGCCAGGTGTCATTCCTGAGTGTACAGCCAGGAGTAACTCCTGAGCATAGGTTACTCCCACTCCACCCAAAAAATATATTTAAAGCCAGAGAAAGCTCAAAGTGCTTGAGTTCAAATGCTATGTGAAGGGTCCCTGGGCTCAGTTTCTAGACCACCATATAGTACCTCAAATTACTGCCAGGGAGCAATTCCTGATGACATGGGGAATACAGACTGGTGGGGCCTCTGAACATCTGTTAAAAACTATTTGACATACTAATTAATCTTTTATTTCATCTTAGATTGCCATAAGAAACTGGCCTTTGGTTCATCTACCTATAAAAATCTCCTGGTGAATAAAAGCAGTTATGATTGATTCCAGCTAAGTGGAATATATCACAACCATAATTAAAAGTAAAATAGAGTACCTAGCTAAATTGAAATTTTATATAATCAATAAATATTTAAAAATACAAATATTACCAAATATTACAAAAATATGTATTTTGATTGTTCATATGAATACTAATTCAACAGGATGTCTTGGTTTTTAATTTGAAGAACTTAAGACCTAAGTGATGACTGATGGAATACATTTGTTCCAGAGAGTTTACTTCTAGAAATGTCAAAAGTTAAACACTTGTTTACATTTTTACAGAAAATAAAGTGAAATATAGTGTTTTATGTCCTGGTAATACTTATTTTAAGTAGAATTTTACAATTTCAGCATATTAGTTTTGGAAATAAACTAATAAAAATATTTATTAAAGGCCTACATAAATAGCTTAACAACTAGATCTTTGAATGGTTCTTATTAGAAAGCTGTAAATGCCATAGAAAATCAAAACTACTAGTTAATTACAAAATAATTTTAAAGAATTCATATCACTTGTGGAAAGTGTTTTCAGTTACATTTTAATATAAATATAGTAAAAGAATTTTGTGGGGATTGAGGTACAGAATTTTGATGGGATTTAGATATACTTCAGCCAGTGGGGCACTTGTCTTGGATGCATCCACCTCAGGTTCAATCCTCTGTTTTTCATATGATGCCCTGATCCCAGCAGAAGTGATTCCTGAATGCAGAGTCAGAAGTAACTCTGGAGCACCAGGGGTGTGGCCACAGCCACAAAATAAAAAGTGGGAAAAATAGGGGCCAGTGAGGTGGCCCTAAAGGTAAGGTATCTGCCTTGCAAGCACTAGCCAAGGAAGGACCACGATTCGATCCCCCGGTGTCCCATATGGTCTCCCCAAGTCAGGGACAATTTCTGAGCACTTAGCCAGGAATAACCCCTGTGCATCAAATGGGTGTGGCCCAAAAAAACAAACAAAAAAAGTGGGGGAAAATAAAACTTTAAAAAATCACCATTGGCATCAAACTAAAGAATCTAAATCATCTTCTTTCAAATCTTTTACTATTCAGGATTATCACAGAAAAAAATGCTGTCCCTTGTATACACTGAATATGTACTTGGAATTTTACAACTGTCATGTCCTCTATCAGCTTTGGAAAATGTTCCCTTACAACATTTGATTAAATATAATAGAGTTACCTTCATTGTCAGTTTTAATTCTATTGATGAACTTTTGGTAAATAAAATGCAGTTGAGAGAGAGATAGAAGGAGAGAGAGAATGAGAGAGAGAGAGTGTGTGAGAGAGCACAGAGGTGTAGGGCATTGGCCTTGAATGCAGCATAACTGGAGCACCACTGAGTGTGTCCCCCAATAAATGAATAAATAAATAAATAAAAAATAAACAAAAACATTAAGATACGTGCCTTGTACATATACCACCTCAAGAGATCTCTGAGCATAACTGATATAGTGCAAAAGTTAAACAAAAGACATACTTCTGTGAATAAAAATTCTAGTTTCTGATTATACTAAAAATGTTTTACATAGTGATCAATTATATAATCAGAACTTATAGGTGATACGTGAGAATTTTGAGATGTATATTTTCATTCATAATTTCAATTTTTAGCTTATTTAAAACTGTAACTTTCTGTTTAGTTTCTCTTTTACCATATATTCAATGTAATTTATCTATGAGAAAATCTAAGCTCTTTTGTTATTTTACTTTGCATTTTAGAATAAAAAGTGAGATGTGTTTAGAAAGTTATTCTATTACTATATTTATACTTTTTAATTCAGTTACCCACCTCTCATTTCTTTGTTTAAAATTTCTCCTTATAAAAATTTTAGAAACCATGTTTAAATATTTTTCAATATAAAGTAAAAGAGCACAAAAATTCACAGGATCATTTTTAATCCAACTCTCAATTAAATATTTTTTCAGCCAACAAAATTGCCTAATTTTATTGAATAAGGAATAAAAGCTTATTTTTTGGGTCCAAACTTTTATTGTTTGTTATCATTAAATCATTACAATCCATTTAAAAGAGATCATTTAAAGTTGTATAAATTACAGTAATAGATTTTAACTGCTATAACAAAAAGTGATTATAATAGCCTAAGAAAAATGTTTTTTTTTCGCTCATGGAAAAATATGTGTTAAGTAGACCATACTACTCTTCAATAAGAAACCAAGTTCCTTTACTTTTTAGGTTCTATATGGAGATTCCTCCAAAAACTGGATATTGAGCTACCATTTGACCCAGCTATTCCACTCCTAGGGATATACCCTAAGAACACAAGAATACAATACAAAAAACCCCTTCCTCACACCTATATATATTTATTGCAGCACTATTCACAATAGTCAGGCTCTGGAAACAACCAAGATGCCCTTCAACAGAAGAATAGCTAAAGAAACAGTGGTACATATACACAATGGAATATTATGCAGCCGTCAGGAGAGATGAAGTCATGAAACTTTCCTATACATGGATGTACATGGAGCCTATCACGCTGGGTGAAATAAGTCAGAGGGAGAGAGAGAGACGCAAAATAGTCTCACTCATCTATGGGTTTTAAGAAAAATAAAAGTCATTTTTGCAACAATCCTTAGAGACAATGAGAGGAGGGCTGGAACTTCCAACTCACTTCATGAAGCTCATTACAAAATGTGGTGAGTGCAGTTATAGAAATAACTACCCAGAGAATTACCATAACCATGTGAATGAATGAGGTTAACTGGAAAACCTGTCTAGAGTACAGGTGGGGGTGGGGTGGGATGGAGGTAGATTTGGGACATTGGTGGTGGGAATGTTGGACTGGTGAAGGGGGGTATTCTTTACATGACTGAAACCTAATCACAACCATATTTGTAATCAGGATGTTTAAATAAAGAAAAAAAAGATATTGGAAGAAAAAAAAGAAATGAAACTAAAAAATTTAAGGGAGAAGGGAGCTTGCATTATTTACTCAATTAGAGCTGTGTCAAAAATCTAATCAAAACACAGCTATTTTTTTCTATTTCAAAAAAAAAAAAACAAACAGCATGATCTCTTTTAAGGGCTTAAATGAGAAATTACACCCTGTCACTAATCCAAATTTAGTAGAGTTGTAGAAGAGCCTGAAAATCTCTTTAGGTTGGTAACAATATGAAGACCAAACTTAAAAATATTTTGAATATCTGAAAGATGAGAATCAAAATAAATATTGGGATATGTCAAGAAACATCAAATTCAGTATTAATAAATTTTAATTTCATTAAATTTAAAACTTATTATTTCCTTTATATTCTCAGTATAGTGCCAGAAAATTAGAAAAGAGAATCATAATACAAGATTCTTATCCTGAAAAATATTTCTATCTAGCAAATAAAAAAATATAAAAATTAGGATGTATATTTAAATACTAGAACAGGATAGTCATAGAGATGTGCAAAAGAGTACCATTAAACAAGGAAATATAGGAAAATACTTTATTCAGAGAAAACTATGTAAGTTAATAATTTGACAAAAATACATTAGCCTTACTCAGGAACTGAAATATTAGTTGATGCAATCTAAGCCTGGTATGTAAAGATTATTCTTTTATAAAAAGTAAGGTTCTAAATACAGGATGTAAAATAATTTATCTTTGCCTGCTGTTAGTAGAGTTTGCCAAAGTTCGTCTGCGTTCATCAAATTTCCTATAAAAGTCCTTCAAAGTTGGCCAGAGTTTTAATTATCGATTCATTTGATTATTAAAAACATACTTTTTCAAGTTTTTTCTTATCTTTACTTGTTATATTTTGGTGGGGCCATGAGGAAAGTCACAACTCATGGTTCTGAAAGCTTACTCCTGACTCTGTGTTTAAGAATCAATTATGGCAATTCTCAAAAGACCATATAAGGTGCCAGAACCTGGATTTGGGAGTAAGCAAGAATGCTCTACTCAATGTACTCTCTCTAACCCAGGTTCTACATTTTTATATTATACAGACTTTCAAAATATGACTGTGGTTGGGGCCAGAGTGGTGGCATAAGTGGTAAGGCATTTGCCTTGCACGCACTAACCTAGGATGGACCATGGTTCCATCCCCCGGCGTCCAATATGGTCTTCCAAGCCAGGAGTGATTTCGCATATCCAGGATTAAGCGCTGAGAGTCACCGAGTGTGGCCCAAAAAGCAAAACATATATATATATACACATATAATAAATATATGTATAAATATACACATATATATGGCTATGGTGCTCTTTAGATATTTTACAATATTTCTATTGACACAACTTATGATTTTACTATAAGCATATTATTTCCAAAAGAGGCTTTCTATAGTCATTAAACTCCCTCTTTGAATGAGATTATTCTATGTCTGTCTCTCTTTGACTCATGTCACTCAGCATAATAATCTCTATATCCATTTATTTATAACCAAATTTCAATACCATCAATTTTCCTTAAGAGCTGAATAGCGATACACTTTGTAAAATAAACCACAGTTTCTTTCGGCCACCGCATATGTTCATGGCACTTGGGGTTGTTTCCAGATTCCTGGATATTGTAATTAGTGCTTAAATTAACATAGGAATTCAGAGCGGCTTTTCTGCATGTTGTTATTTGGTTCATAGTTATATCTATAGGAATGGTATTGATAATATCATATGGAAGCTGAGCTTTTAGTTTTATAAGGAAAAGCCACATTATCTACATTCACACCAAACGTGAATGAAGAGAATCCCTTTCTCCCAACATCTGCACCCAAAACTGGTTTATTATTGCCCTTTCTGATGTGTGCCAGGCTCTGTGATATGATGGTAATATCTCATTAGTGTTTTGATTTGCTTCTCCCTGATGATTAATGATTATGGAGTATTTTATGTGTGTTTTGACTACCTGTGTTTTTATTTTTCGGTTTCTGGGCCACACCCAGAGATGCTTAGTGTTTACGCCTGGATCTGCACTCAGAAATCACACTTGGCAGGCTTGAGGAACCACATGGGATGCTGGGTATCTAACCCGTTCAGTTGCATTTAAAGCAACATGCCCTACTCATTGTGCTATTGCTCCAGCCCCAAGCCATCTGTATTTCTTCTTTGAAGAAATGTCTGTTCATTTCTTCTTCTCATTTTTGTATGGAGTTAGTTTTTATTTTATCTTGCTGAGTTCTACCAGTGACTTGTATAAATTAGATATTAGCCCCATATCTGACGAATATTAGGGAAATAGTTTCTCCCATTCCATGGGTAGTCTGTGTATCCCAGTGGCTGTTTCCTTTGAGGTGCAGACACTTCTCAGTTATATACAGTCCCATTTGTTTATCTTTTCTTCACTTGCTTGGCCAGTGACATATCTTCCTTGAATTTGCCTTTAGCTTCAATGTCATGGATTGTTCTAGCTACATTATGCCTCTATGTGTCTTATGGTTTCAGGTTTAATATTAAGTTATTTAATCTATTTAATTTCATCTTTCTGCATGATGTTAAGGAGAGGTCTAAGTTCATTTTCTTTGCGCAGAATTGACCAGTTTTCCAACATTACTTGTGGAAGAAGCTTGCTGCCCTATTATGTATTTGTTACTCCTTTCTAAAAGATTAATTTATTGTAAACCTGTGGGTCCATCTCGAGAGTATTTTCTGGTGTTTCATTGACCTGCGTCTCTGTCTTTATTCCAGTTCCATTCCTGGTTTTAATGACTATTTCTTTCTAGTACTGTTTAAAGTTGGGGAGATTTATTCCATTCTTTTTTTTTTGCCAAGGATTACTTTAATTAACAGTGGACTTTTATTGGTTCATTATGAATTTCAGGAGCATCTGAACCACTTCTTGAACACTTTCATAGTATTCTCATAGTGATTAGCTTTTAATATGTACAATGATCTTGCAAACTATTGCCATATTTAAAGATGTTTATTCTCCTGATCATGAGAAGGTTATAGGTTTCTATTTTCTATGTTTTCATAAATTTTTTGATGAAGTGTTTTGTAATTTTCCTTGTTTAAGTCTTTCACCATTTTACTTAAACTGATACTAAGGTACTTGATTTTCTGAGGCACATTTCTGAATGGGAATATTTTTTAAATTTTTCTTTCATTATCTCTTTATATAAATGTGATACATATTTTTGCAATGAAGAAACTCATTTGTAGACTATGATTTTATAGATACAGTATCATGTCATCTGCAAAAACTGTGAGAGCTTCTCATCTTTCCTATCTGGAAGTTCTTGATATCATTTTACTGGTAACTGCTATAGCAATTACATCAACCACTATATAGAATAAAATTGGTATGAAGGGAAAAACTTGTGTTGTGTCATATATTAGGGAGAAGGATTTTAGTATTTCCAACATTGAGTATGTTTGCCATGGCTTGTGGTAAATGGATTTGACAATGTTGAGGAAAGTTCCTTCAATTCCCATCTTGTTGAACAATTTTTATTATGAACATGTTTTAGAGAACTTATCAGATGCTTTCTCTGCATCTATTTATATGATCATATAATATTTTATTGATGTGAATTATAGTATTTTATTGACTTGTTGTATGTTAAACCATCCTTGATTCTAATTAATACTTACCTTGAGTCATGGTGTATAACTTTCTTAATTGAGTTTTGGAATTCTACTTGCTAGTATTTGGTTGAAGATCTATACATGAGGTTCATCAATAATATATACTTATAATTCTTTTTAATTGTATCTCTTTCTGCCTTTGGTTTCAAGGTGATGTTAACATTCATAAAAATATTAGGGAGTGTTTTTATTTCTTCAAGGTTCCTGGAAGAGCTCTAAAAGAATTGAGAGTAGATTGTCTTTAAAGATTTGAATTAATTCACTGGTGATCCATCTGGGCCTGGGTTTTGTTTCTGTGAAGACTTTTGAGTATCATTTCAATTTCTTCAACCATTTAGGTATTCAAGATCAACTTGTTTCAACTTGAGAGTTTATACAAGTCCAAAAATTTATCCATTTATTTCCAAATATCTTGGGTTTTGGCATAAAGATAGTCAAAGTAATCTCTGATTACGCTTTGAATTTCTGTAGTATTTTTAATGACACCTCCCTACTTCACTTCCAATTCTGTTTATTAATTTCCCCTACTCTCTCTCTTCTTTGCTAATTAGCTTAATGTTCTTATTACATTAAAAAAAAACTTCAGTGCTCACTTCGGCAGCACATATACTAAAACTGGAACTATACAGAGATTAGCATGGTCCCTGTGCAAGGATGACATGCAAATTCGTGAAGCGTTCCCATATTAAAAAAAAAAAAAAACAACTTCTGCATTCATTGATTTTTTTGAATTATTTTTTTGGTGTCCAGTTCATTAATTTCTACTGTAAATTTTACCATTTTCATTCCATCCACATGTCTACTTCTGGGTCACTTTGTTTTTATTTTAAGCTACACACATTAACTTTTTTTTATGTAGACCTTTTCTTTCTTCCTAATGAATGCATAAAAATCTATCAACGTTCTTCCTCTTAATACCTTTTAATTTGGTCTTATAAATTCTGAGAATTTGTGTCTTTATTTTTATTTGTTGCCAAGAATCTTTTGTTTTCTCCTTTGCTTGTATTATGGTTGTAAGACATCATATGATTTGTATCTTCATGATTTTATGGAGATATTTTTATGGCTAAGCATGTGGTTTCTCTTGGAGAATATCCCATGTGCATTGGAGAACAATTGTGTATTCAGCTATGTAAAGATGAAAAGACTTATAGTTGTCTACTAAGCCATTCTCTTCTATTTTTTCTTCAAACCTGTATATTCTTGTTTATGTCTTACTTGTTTGATCTATCAAGGAAGTGGCAGAGCAAGGTGTTGCGGGTCTTCCACACTATTGACGTGGTGTTATTGATTTCTTTCTGCCAATCTTTAGCAGTTGTCTTAAGTATTTTGTTTGCACCTCATTGCATGCATATGGGGTTTATGAGTATTTATTTATTTCCTAATGTACATACCCTCTGGTTATAAAAAATGACCTTCTCTGTCTCAGAAGGAGATTCTGAGATGGCCAGCTAAGCCTCCCCCTGCCAATGTCATGCCTGCAGTGTCCATCACTCAGAATAACCCTTTTGCCTATGACCCTTCCTCATAACCCCTAGATCATTCTCTTTAGGGATGCTAATCTGATCAAACTTCAAGTGGGTCAGTATTTGGGCTGATGTCAGCAGGCCTTTTTTTGTTTTTAGTAAATGCCCGCCCCCCCTGTTTGACTAGATAACAGACCATCGGTTTGGTTACTGCTTTTTTATTTTTTATATAACCAACTTTATTACATACATGCTTGTGTTTGCAGTGTCCATCACTCAGAATAACCCTTTTGCCTATCACCCTTCCTCATAACCCCTAGATCATTCTCTTTAGGGATGCTAATCTGATCAAACTTCAAGTGGGTCAGTATTTGGGCTGATGTCAGCAGGCCTTTTTTTGTTTTTAGTAAATGCCCGCCCCCCCTGTTTGACTAGATAACAGACCATCGGTTTGGTTTACATAGCTTTTTTATTTTTTATATAACCAACTTTATTACATACATGCTTGTGTTTCGGCTTCAGTCATGTAAAGAACACACCCATCACCAGTGCAACATTCCCATCAAAAATGTCCCAAATCTCCCACCTCCCCCATCCAACCCCACCTGTACTCTGGAACAGGCTTTCTATTTCCCTCATACATACTCCATTATTAGGATAGTTCAAAACATAGTTATTTCTCTAACTAAACTCATCCCTGTTTGCGGTGAGCTTCATGAGGTGAGCTGTAACCTTCCAGCTCTCTTTTCTTTTGTGTCTGAAAATTAATTATTGCAAGAATGTCTTTCATTTTTTTAAAACCCATAGATGAGTGAGACCATTCTGCATCTCTCTCTCTCTCTGACTTATTTCACTCATCATAATAGATTCCATGTACATCCATGTATAGGAAAATTTCATGACTTCATCTCTCCTGACAGCTGCATAATATTCCATTGTGTATATGTACCACAGTTTCTTTAGCTATTCATCTGTTGAAGAGTATCTTGCCTGTTTCCAGAGTCTTGCTATGGTATATAGTGCTGCAATGAATATAGGTGTAAGGAAGGGATTTTTGTATTGTGTTTTTGTGTTCCTAGGGTATATTCCTAGGAGTGGTATAGCTGGGTCATATGGGAGCTCAATTTCCAGTTTTTGGAGGAATCTCCATATTGCTTTCCATAAAGGTTGAACTAGATGGCATTCCCACCAGCAGTAGATAAGAGTTCTTTTCTCTCCACATCCCTGCCAACACTGCTTGTTCTCATTCTTTGTGATGTGTGCCAATCTCTGGGCTGTGAGGTGGTACCTCATAGTTGTTTTGATTTGTATCTCCCTGATGATTAGTGATGTGGAGCATTTTTTCATGTGTCTTTTGACCATATGTATTTCTTCTTTGTCAAAGTGTCTGTCCATTTCTTCTCCCCATTTTTTGATGGGATTAGATGTTTTTTTCTTGTAAATTTCTGTCAGTGCCTTGTATAGTTTGGAGATTAGCCCCTTATCTGATGGGTATTGGGTGAATAGTTTCTCCCACTCAGTGGGGGGGCTCTTGTATCCTGGGTGTTATTTCTTTTGAGGTGCAGAAGCTTCTCAGTTTAATATATTTCCATCTGTTAATCTCTGCTCTTCACTTGCTTGGAGAGTGCAGTTTCTTCCTTGATGATGTCATTTAGTCTCAAGTTCCTGGAGTGTTTTACCTACATGTTTTTCTATATATCTTATTCACCAGGGTTTTGTAATGAAATAAGGAAAACCCTCTCTCAACATCCTCCTTCCAAAAGGCCTGGCAACTGAGAATAGTCTCTGACAGGCTCCGTAATCAGTAATAGTGATTTAAATTTCTGGACAAACTTTATTTGCTGCCATCCCTATATAAACACAACATTTTAATATAATGAACAGCTAAAAAAAATTCTTATAAAACCTTTGTCATTGTAATATTATATCATTGAAGGTACAAGAAATTTTTACAAACGTGCTTGTTTACTCGCACTTTACTTTGGTTTCTTTTAAATTTTTTCTTTACTTCTTCTTTTTTATCTTTTTATTTCTATTTTTTAAATAACCTTTCTCTCACTTTTCTAGAAACAATGTACTATGGTCAACTATGTCATTTATGTGTTGCATTTTTTCTATAAATTATAAAGGTGACAAATGACATTTAAATAATAATATAGCTATTTTGAATCTCACCTCAATATTTCTTTCATATATCCCTTATGGCACCATTGAGATTTGGTCTCCAGCCATTTCTTAGTAAATAATGGTTTGAAAAAAATGAATGCATAGTAAGTAGTTTCTGAACCCAATTTTGTCTGTATGTGGTGTGATATTAAAGATGGTGAATACCCCTTGTGATGCAGGTTCTGAAACACCTGATAAAGCAAACCCCTGTAGAACCTTTTTGTTCAAAGTAAAGCCCCCTAGAGTCACTGTTTCAGGGGATGCTTAAGGATGAAAGCTTCTTGGACACAACCATACCAGAGATTGGAAAGGACAGCACAAAGAGAGATGCCATCTCCCCATGATTTATAATTCTTAATTGAGCTTGACCTTGACCCATAATTCTTCCATTACAGGTAGCTCTGGGTTATATCTAGCAAGGACTGACTTGTTCCAGGATACTCCTAAACTCTATTGTTCCTGCTGAGCCCTCATCTACTCTTGAGGCTGTGCCCTGTTAACCTTCAGATATCCCAGCTCCTTATCTGGTCCTTTATAAAGATTGTTGTAAGGAATTAAAAGGTCTCTGGTCATCAACTTGAGACCTGTTCTTTCTCATCCATGAGCTGGCGGAACTTCCTAGCTTCCTGAACCCAGTGGAAGGAGGAAATTGAACTTTGCTAGCCAAAAAGTAGGCACAACCTGACCCATGCAGTAGATAAGGTCAGCACATGCATGTGTGTGTGTGTGTGTGTGTGTGTGTGTGTATTTGAGTATGATAAACATATAAACAATGTGGGGGGAAAATGATATAAACAGCAATTTTCAAATACTTGCAACATGATCTACAGTCCAGGTCAAAATTGACTCAGTCTATAAGAAGGGAAATTTAAATGCAGATATTTGTAAACAAAATAAATGTTTTGTTTAAAATTATTAGCCATTTATCCTTCCAAAGTTTATTTTGGGCCACTACCAGCAGCTTTCAGGGGTTACTCCTGGCTTTGCATTCAGAAATCACTCCTGGCAGGCTCAAGAAACCACAATGGATGCCAGAAATCAAGCGTCCTACCCACTGAGCTATTGCTTCAGCCCCTAAATTAATAATCTTTATAATTTAATACAGAGTAATTATATAATTATGTTCTAGGCATAGTTCAAATTACCCTTTAATGGATAATCAGAACAGAAATGCATGTTGTTTCCAGCAGCTTATAATGTAGTCATCAGTCATTTATTTTGGGGGAAAGGGGCTACACTGGGTGATGTTCAGGGGTTACTCTTGGCTCTGAGCTTAGAAGTTGCTTCTGGAAGGCTTGGGGGACCAATATGATGTGCCTGGGATTGAATCAGGGTCAGTCCCAGGTTGGCCATGAGCAAGGCATGCACTTTACCTGCTGTGCTATCGCTCCAGCCCCAGGCATCAGTAAATTAAAGTGAAACTTTTTTTAATCTGGAATAAATTAGAACGCAATTATAAAATAATTGTCATAAATCAATAGGCAAAATGGTATTGATTTTTGAAAGTCCCAGAAGTAACAGAGGAGTGTATTTTCCAGAAACTGACTCATCAAAACTCATAATTCAGCCAGACATCACATTTAACCTAGGGGGAAAAACAAAACAACAAACATTCACAAGTTTGGATTAACTTTATATTTCAATAATTTTTGAACTCTGAATATTAAGGATTTCTGTAAATGAATTATGTAATAAATTCTGGACACATTAACACACATGAAAAGGGAGAGAAAGAGAAAATATATTTATGCCAAGAAATTGGAGAAAAAAAAAACAATAGTTTCTAGAAAGCTAAATTCAAGATGATACAAAAAATTGATAGACACAAGAAGAAAAAGAGAAGAAAGAGAGAAAAAGAAAGAAAGAATGAAGAAAGGAAGGAAGGGAAGAAAGGAAGTAAAAAGGAAAGAGAAAAAGTAAGAGAGAAAGAGAAAAAGAAAGAGAAACAAAGAAGGAAGAAAAAGAGAATGAAAGAGAAACAAAGAAAGAAGAAAGAAAGAAAGAAAGAAAGAAAGAAAGAAAGAAAGAAAGAAAGAAAGAAAGAAAGAAAGAAAGAAAGAAAGAGAAAGAAAGAAAGAAAGAGAAAGAAAGAAGAAAAAGAAAGAAAGAAAAAAGATTCAGAAATCCTCAACGAAATACTAGCAAATAAAATCAAACAACTCATAGATTAGAGATGCAGGGATGGTTAACATACAAAATTCAATCAACATAATACACCACATCAATAAACAAAAATCAGAAATCATATGATAATATAAATAGATGCAAATAAAGCATATATTTGACAAAATTCAGCACCCATTCATGATAAAATCTCTCAAGATGGGATTGAACAAAATTTCCTCAATATAATCAAAGCTACCTACACAATCTCATGGCAAGCATTATGCACAATGGGAAAAGATTAAACTCTTTAAGTTCTTTAATTAAGATCTGCACAAAAAACCAGGGTGACTCTACCCACGAAGCATCCTGTCATAAGACCAACCATAGGCTTTGGGCATACTAAGTTATCTAACACACAGTCTTTCTTTGTGGTCCCAGTCAAAGTTCTTCTCAATCACGGTTGTTGCAGTTAAGTTTCTGTAGTTAGGCAAAGATTTTGCTTCCTTTCTATTTCCCCATCTTTTTCTGTGTCTATGCAAAAAACAACAAACAACAACAAAAATACTCTGCCCCCACACCCATTTTTTCTTCTTTTTTTATGTTTTAAATAGGGGCTCCCACCTTTTTCATAGAACCTTGGGACATAAATTACTTTGTTTTACCACATATTTCTGCTTTTTTTTTATAAAATTAAGAAGAAAACATTAAAGAAAGACTGGAAAGACGAGGAGCCTAGTGGTTTTAGATGCATTTGTAGCAATTAAAAAACAAGGACAGAACTAAATCCAAGCCAAAGTCAATGAAAATAGAATTAAGAAACCTAAACTTTAACAATATAAACTTAAATGGGCCTCTTAGACTGGCAGGCCAGGGAGCAGAGGGTGGTGGTGTAGGATGCAGTCTTGGTTCATTGGTGGAGGGAGGTTGATACTGGTGGTGGGATTGGCTCTGACTCACTGTATATCTGAAACTCAACTATGAAGGACTCTATAGATCACAATCTTTCCCCTCCCCAATCACAATTAATAAATGTGCAGATTTAATGCAATCCCTATGAAAAGATCTATGACATTTTTCAAGGAAGTGTATCAAACACTCCTGAAATCTGTATGGAACATTAAACATTTATGAATAGCTAAAGCAATACTTGGGGAAACGAATATGGGAAGAATCCCTTGTTCTACTCTTACACTGCACTATAAAGCAGTAGTCATTAAAATAGCATGGTACTGAAATAAACACAGATCTTCAGATCACTAGAGTAGACTTGAATATTCTGAGATGGACTCATAGGTATATGATCAATTAATCTCTTACAAATATTAATAATACAGTTAAAATAATACAATTTAAAGATAAATATTAAGTGGAGCAAGAAAGACTTTGCAAGAAGTGGTGTTGAGAAAATTGGTCAAGTACATGCAAAATAATAAAATCAGATAACTTTAAATCCATGCACAAAAGTCCAATCAAAATAAAGACCTTGATATCAGACTTGAAATCCAAGGCACATAAAGGAAACATAGACAGAACTCTCATGACATTGAATCTAAAGGCATCTTCAATGAAGAACACCAATGACCAAGAAAGTAAAAGCAAAGATAAACAAATGAGACTACATTAAACTCAAAATTTTCTGCATCTCAAAGGAAATGGTAACAAAGATATAAAGACTACCTACAGAATGATAGAAACTACTGACCCAATATTTATCTGATAAGGGATTATATATAAGATATTCAAGGTACTAGTAGAATTCAGCAAAACAAAAAAAACAAAACAACAACAGAGAATTTATACCCACCAAAAATTGTGAAAATAAATCAACAGAATGTTTCTCAAAGAAGAAATACCTATGGCCAAAAGGTACATGAAAAACGCTCCACATCACCAATTATCAAGGATATGCAAATCAAAACAACAATAGATTAACATCTCAAACCAGAGAGACTAGCACACACTACAAAACTCAAGAATAACCAGTGGTAGTGTGAATGTGGAGAAAAAGAAACTCTCTCACCACAGGTGGGAATGCTGGATATTCCTTAATAAACTGGAAATTGAGCTTCCATAACATTCAGAGCATATATATCAGGAACACAAAAACACAATATCAAAATGTTATCTGTATTTCTGTTCATCACAGCACTATTTACAATTCCAGAAACAATGCAAGTGCCTGAGAATATAAGAGTGGCTAAAGAATCTGTGGTACATCTACACAATGAAATACTATACAGATTTAGGAAAAATGAAATTGTGAAATTAGCTTATAAATAGATATAGAAAGTATTATTCTGAGTGAAATGAGTCAGAGAGAGGAATAGACAGAGAAAAATCTCATCCATTTATTGTATATAAGAATAATAAAAGAACATGCTAATTATATCCAGAATCAATAGAGAGGATGGCCAGAAGACCAGTACATATTATGAAGCTTGCCACAAATAGTGGAGCAGTATAGTTAGGATAAAGGCAATAATAATTGGAAATAATAGCTCAAGAAAATAATTGGGTGTTAGATGAAGATAAAGTAATATGCACCTTATCCCTTCATTAACAATAGTGCAAACCACAGTAAACCCTATTTCTAAAATAGAAATAAAAAGAAGACATAGAGAAAGAGAAAGAGATAGAAGAAAGAGAAAGAATGTCTGCCCCATAGGCAGGCAGGCAGGGGAAGGGTGGGACATTGGTGGTAGAAGGTGGCATACATTGTAAGACTAAACTCAGTTATGAACACCTGGTGTGTTGGATTACTGGATTCTACTCAACTAATTCTCCATTTGGTTATTAGATTACTGGGTTCCTCCATACTTGGTAATCCTCTACTACCCTAGGGTGTGGCTAGATTCTTGATAATAGAAGCCTGAGTTTCAGGGAAGCAGTGCATTGATACTTTGGTCTTCCTCCACTAAGTTGCTTCCCTGCTTAGGAGTGGAAGTCTTGTGTATTGGAATTTCTGGCATGAATGTTGGAATTCATGAACCGTTCTTGCCCCATTTCACTGTGTGAATTGTTTCCTGCATCATTATTTGCTTCCATACCCGCATCTCTCCAGGTCCTAGTTTTGGAGCATGAGGCTTCTTTCACAACCGTGCTTAAATAAAAAAAAATGATACTGGCTTACAATGTCTCTTGTATTTTTTACCTTTGCAGAAGCCTAGCAGGCAACATTGTAAGGAAGACAACAGGACTTCATCTTGTTAGAACACACTCATATTCTGATCTACCAGCTATTCTAGATTTATAAGTCTTTTGGTTCCTCTACATGAAAATGCCAATTTAAAATTTAGGCTTAACTCTTATCAGAAGCCAAAGAACATTGTGTGCACTGGTGCTAGAAATTTCTGAATTTCTATTTATCTTAATGTTTTGGTTTAGTGAAGATTCTGATCATTACATAAATATTCTTATAAGACATAAGAGATTAAACAAAATGCTTCAAATCTATCCTGATTACTGTCTCTTTTCTCTATTCTCTTTTTATTTGCCTGAACCCCACACTTTATTAATGATTGTTTGGAAATTAGAAGCATTTCATTTTTAATCACCTATTCTTTTTCCCATTTTTGTTTATCTTTATAGTTTTTCATCCTCATTCTTAGAATGATTTACAAATAAACA
This sequence comes from Suncus etruscus, assembly GCF_024139225.1. Taxonomy (NCBI): domain Eukaryota; kingdom Metazoa; phylum Chordata; class Mammalia; order Eulipotyphla; family Soricidae; genus Suncus; species Suncus etruscus. The sequence continues at coordinate 107,660,525 of NC_064848.1, forward strand.
CTCACAATCAACATATTTCTATTAATTTAGATAATTTTGAAAAATTATAAAGTATTATAATAATATTTACCATATTTAAATGAATTATTTTAAATTATAGCTATTATAAACAATACTGTTTATATGTAGGGGTTTGGGGAGACACCTGGTAGTACTCTTGAGCTAGTCAAAGCTCAGGGCTTTGGGTTATACATGGTGGTTTTGGAGGACTTAGCATTTCCACAGATTGAATCTGAGCCTCCTGTATGCAAAGCTCCAGATGTTTGGAAAATTTCTTTATCACTTACATTTAAAAAAAATAAAGCAAGAAAATTTGTATCTCAAATGTGATACTTTTAAGTTCAATCTCTGCTCTCTTTTTACAGCTGTCATTAATAATACGTATCTGGAATATTTTTTATTTTACATAAGTGTGATTATAATCCTGATGTTTCATTTTGTATCATGTACTGAAGAATTTAATCCTTTTTATGTTTACTTTTTTATATAGTCCTGAGAATTAATACATATGAAGTAAGTGCTCTGTTGAGGTCTTTATTGCTCCACAATTTGTTTTCTTACTTTTCACTCAAAAATTTATGTATATATTCTTTTTGTTCCAAAGTGTTTCTTCACATAAATATATACTATAATTTGTACATTTCATGTAAATTGATGGCATCTGCAATATTTCTCTTTTTTTCACTGCTATGTGAAACAAGCCTGCTATAAACCAACATAAGTATATATTCAGTCTTTCTCTTGGACATAAACCAAAGAATTATATTTCAGGATCCTGACATACACTCCTTTCAGCATCTGTGGATGTTGCCAAATTGAGTGCCACCATATGCAATATGTGGACATTTTGTTTCCCCATCTTCACTTTCCAAGACTTAATTTTTAGAGTGTAAATTATCTTTTTGAGCTTACTATATTTAAATTCATCTTTATTTTACTCTTCAATGAACTATCTATTCATATTCTATATAGAATTTCTGATTTCTTTTCTATTGTTAAAGAATGAAAATTCCCTAGTCTATCTCAACCAAATTTTGATCATACTGTAGCAGTCAGTGCAGCTTGCTTCAACAGATTACTGAAGACTGGGAGCCCTTAAACAAGGATAATTTACTTTCACAGTTCTGGAGATTTAGAAGTTAAAGATCAAACTGCTATTAGAGTGACATTCTAGTGAGTGACCTTTCTTGGGTTTACAACAAGAATATATATGCTGTGTTTTCATGGCTGGAAGGGCTATGGAATATGGGGAAAGCGTTTTTTACTGTATTATTATTATTCCTGAAGACTCAGTCTTCATAATAAAAGCACTCTCCATTTTCTAATATGGTCACAAACACACACATATAGGATTTCTTTATATGTACTACGGAAAGAAGATACAAACATTTAGAACATTGTGCATGTTTTTTGCAATATCATATGATGAAAATTGTATGTTGAGTCACTGAACTATATTTTTAGTTTTAAATATTATTCTATCATGATATATAAAATATATATAGTCTAAACACGATCTTATATAACATGCTCAGCATGGTTCACTCTCTAGCACATATGTCAAGACAAATAAGGAAGCAAATAATAGAGCGGGGTGGGGGGGAGCAAAAATAATATGCTACAATTATTATAACAAATTTTTGTGGGGTTATTTCCAGGGGGCATTGAGCCATAACCTGCAGTGCCTCAGAGGTTACTCCTGGCTCTGAAGTTGTTCCTGGCAGGCTCAAGGGATACAGGGAATAGTTTCCTGGCTTGTCCTGAGTTGGCCGCATGCAAGTCAAACACCCTACACTGTGCTATCACTTCAGCCCTGAGTATTTAACTTAATAAATAAATAACCTAAATATATACATGAGCTCCAGAAGTTCTTGGAGAGTATTAACTTATTATATAATCTATTTAAGTAAAATTTAAATTGAATAATATACTGATAAAGATTGATATTACTATAATACATATTATATACTGATATTACTATACCACACATATAGTATAAAATATATATATATATACTTGTTTATATTTCTTTGGGCCACATGTGGCAATGCTCAGAACTTATTATTGACTATGCACAGAGGACCATATGGAATGCCTGAAATTGAGCCTGAGTTGGCTACATGTGAGGTGAGTATGTTCTTGTTGTACTATCATTCTGATCCTAGCTTGATAATACTTTTATTATAAGCTCTATTATTAGGCCTTGGTATAATTTTTGCATTAGAAAACATCATTTTCAGAAAATTAATTGATGATATCCATAGAAAAAGGTCCAGATTGAAATTGAATTTCTGATTATTTAATGACTTTTCTTTTTTTTTTTTAAAAAAATCAATAACAAAAGACTAAATATTTGTTCCTAAAAGTTAACTGCTTATTTTCTGTTTACTTTTTACTATGCACAGAGGGAGATTTACTAGCACAAACTAATTCCTTACTCAAATATCTTTGATCTAGGAATGGTACCAAGTTGCCTGCCCTTTTGTATGTTTTGAGTGTGTTAAGGGAAGATGGTGTTAGTTTGTTCTCTAAAAGTTTCAAAACAATGAATAAAATATGCAATAACACTACATTTGGAAACCAAGAGCAATTTTTTCTTGAGACCTTTTATGAGAAAATTTTATTTTCATCTAGAAAACTCATGTGTATAAAGGATTGTTTTCTAAAAGTCTAGAAATCATTCAACCCACTTTACATGTTGGAGTAGGAGCTCAGAATGTTTATATAGAATTTTGGCTATAACTGATAAACACTATCTTTGGCATCTCCACACAAAAATAACCATGTCAGTTTACACTCTTAACTTTTAAGGAACTGGAATTTTAATCTGAAGGTAGATGATTGAAAGATGAATAACATACACATGTTACTCTCAAGTTATGGTATAGAAGAAATGAAGGCCAAGGAAATCTCTTTCAGAGATCTTAGATACTTCTGGATACTATTAATTTTAATTAAACATGTAATATTGTATTATCTTCTATATATGGAAGATCCTAAACAAAGAATCTATTTCAGAATAAGGAAAGAGCATGGCAATACAACAGAAAAGGGCCCAGAGAGATAGCACAGCGGTGTTTGCCTTATAAGCAGCCAATCCAGGACCAAAGGTGGTTGGTTTGAATCCCGGTGTCCCATATGGTCCCCCGTGCCTGCCAGGAGCTATTTCTGAGCAGACAGCCAGGAGTAACCCCTGAGCATTGCCAGGTGTGGCCCAAAAACAAAACAAAACAAAAAAACCCAGAAAAAATAATTTTAAAATAAAATATATTTTTATAAAATATTTATATCATAAATATTTATATCATAAATATTTATATCATATATATAAAATTTATATCAAATATATAAACAAATTTGATAAAATAAATAAAACAAAAAAATTTAAAAATGCACTAATCCATTTCGTATTTAATGTGCTCTACCTAGTAAACATTCTAAATTTTTATGGAATAAACATTGTTAAATCTAAACCATAATTCTCAATGTTTTGGGACCCATTCTACCCCTTTTATTCATATCCTAACTCAGAACAAGTAATATTTTTATAATAAATTTTATCAACATATTTTATTTTTCTTTGGTTTAAAATTTTTAGTTTAAAATATTTTAAAAGAAATATGGTATGAATAACGGGAAAATTATGAAACAAGTTGAATATATTTGACTATTGGAATTAAAAAGAGAAAATAGGGGCTGGAGTAATAGCACAGCTGTAGGGCATTTGCCTTGCACACAGCAGACCCTGAATGAACCCAGGCTCAATCCCCGGCATCCTATATGGTCTCCTGAACTTGCCAGGAACAATTTCTGATCACAGAGCCAGGAGAAACTCTGAGCACAACCAGGTGTAACCAAAAGGGGGAGGGGGAGAGAGAGAGAGAGACAGAGACAGAGACAGAGAGAGGGAAACAGAGACAGAGACAGAGAGATACAGAGAGAGACAGAGACAGAGACAGACAGAGAGAGAGACAGAGACAGAGAGAGGGAAACAGAGACAGAGACAGACAGAGAGAGAGACAGAGACAGAGAGAGGGAAACAGAGACAGAGAGAGACAGAGAGAGACAGAGACAGAGAGAGACAGAGACAGACAGAGACAGAGAGAGACAGACAGAGACAGAGAGAGACAGACAGAGACAGAGAGAGACAGAGACAAAGACAGAGAGACAGAGAGACAGAGACAAAGACAGAGAGACAGAGAGACAGAGACAGAGAGAGAGGCAGAGAGAGACAGAGAAAGAGAGAGACAGAGAGGGGTAGAGAGAGAGACAGAGAGAGAGAGGGAGGGAGGGAGGGAGAGGGAGAGAGATTGTCTTGGAATTGTAAAGGCTAGGTTGTAAGCCTTTCTTGGCATAGTAAAACTGGAGGCAGGTGATGATGTTAGACATAATACTGTTTTTTGTTATTCTTTTTTCATTCTTTTCTTATATTTTTTATGTTTTTTGTTTTGCTTTGTTTGGGGAAAGTGATTCTTTCATATTCTTTTCCCCAAAGATTGCTTTAGCTATTCACGGATGTTTATTGTTCCACATGAATTTTAGGACTGCTTGTACCACTTTAAATAGTGTCATGGGTATTCCTATAGGGATCACACTAAATCTGTGCGATACTTTATTTGAATTGGCAATTTTAATAATGTTAATTAAGACTATATCCTTGAGAGGGGGTATATATCTCCATTTCCTTGTGTCCCCTTTTATTTCTTGAAGCAGTGTTTTGTAGTTTTATAGGACTTTTACCTCTTTAGTTAAGTTTACTCCAAGGTACTTGATTTTCTGAGGCACAATTGTTAATGGGTCTAATTTTTTAAATATTTCTCTTCTCTTTATTTGTGTATAGAAGGCCATGCTTTTTTGTGTATTCATTTTGTAGCCTGTCACTATACTATGCAAACTTACTGTTTCTAGAATCTTTCTTGTAGTATTTATAATTTTCTAGATATAGTATGATATCATTTACAAATGATAAGAGCTTGACTTCTCATTTTCCAATTGGATGCCCTTGATAACTTGTCCTTCTCTAATTGCAATTACCTCCTCTACTATGTTTAATTGAAGAAAAGAGAGGGGGCAACACTATCTTTTGCTGGGTCTTAGAGGAAAAGCTTTCATTATTTTTTCCCGTTTGAGTATAATGCTTACAGTGGTCTTGTGGAAAATGACTTTGACTATAGTGAGAAAAGTTCCTTTAAATCTCATCTTTTTTAGTTTTTATCATGAATGAATGTTGGATCTTGAAAAGTTTTTACTGCATCTATTGATACAATCATATGAATTTTTTTCATATTGATTTGGTGTATAACAGAGGTCTCAAACTCGCGGCCCGCGGGCCGTTTGCAGCCCTCGGTACAACATTTTGTGGCCCGCGGCCGGCCTTCAAATATCGCAGTATTCGCGATTATTCGTGAGTAGTTCCTTTCGAGCTATACAAATGTTTAATGCGATTTTTTGCAATTTTTTTTCTTGCTAATGCGATTTTTTTATTGCGAATATTCGGTAAGTGAAATCCTTTATGCGGCCCTGCCTCACTCCAACTTTGCTTCCTGCAGCCCCCAGGTAAATTGAGTTTGAGACCCCTGGTGTATAATATTGATTGACTCACATATATTATACCTTGCATTTCTGGAATAAATCCTGCTTGGTCATGTATATAATCTTCTTGATGAGGTTTTGTATTCTATTTAGTAGTGTTGGGTTAAAGATCTTTGTAACTGTCTTCATCAAGTATATTAACCTATAACTCTCTTACTCCTTCTCTCTCTCTCTCTCTCTCTCTCTCTCTCTCTTGTAGCATCTCTGTTTGCTTTTGATATCAAGGTGAATTTAGTCTAATAGAAACTATTTTAGATTGCTTCTGTTTCTTCTTTTTTTTTTAAAGAGCTTGAAAAGGATTGTGTAGATTGTATTAAAAGTTTAAAAGATGGGACTGGAGAGATAGCATGGAAGTAGGCATTTGCCTTGCATGCAGAAGATCAGTGGTTTGAATCCCAGCATCCCATATGGTTCTCCTCCAAGATTGCCAGGAGCAATTTCTGAGTGTAGAACCAGTAGTAACCCCTGAGAGCTGCTAGGTGTGACTCCCCCCACCCCAAAAATAAAGTTTAAAAGAATTCACAAATAAAACCATCTGGTCCTGGGCTTTTGTTACTTAGAAACTTTTTGATTATCATTTCAATTTCCTCAATTGTGATAGATTTGTTCAGATATTCCAGATAACCCTGGTTCAATCTTGGAAGGTTATGAGAGTCAAAAAATTATTCATTTCTTCTCAAATCTCTTGATTTGTGAAATTTGGTTTTGTTTTATTTTGAGGGGTCATATTCAGCAGTGCTCAGAGCATACTCTTTTCTCTGGCTAAATTGTGGAACCATATAGGTTCTGGGCTTAAATCCTATTTTCAGTGTACAATGCAAGTGTTCTACCCACTGTCCTCTCACTCCAGTACATCTACTCTATATTTAAACCAAATTTTAAAAATAATATGAACTCAACCATTAATACAGATGAAAATTTACTGAGAAAATGTAAGTTGTTCCAAACCAATTGGCTTTGGAAAATCAGATGAAGAAATATTTAAATATAGGACAATTAAAGTGAAACACATATGGGTATACCTAGATAAGAACCTCGGGGTTTGTTTCAGGATGTTAAAGACGGCCACGCCATGTAAGAAATAAATCTTTATTGATCTTAGTGCCAAAAATATTTTTTGAGTGTAAGGTGAGAGCCATGTGCACATGATAAACTTTTCTGATTTTTTTCTTAATAAGAGAATACATATTTTAAGTATCAGTTGTGACCTCAAGTTGTAAAACCTATGATTAAAGAAATAAACAAATGCTAATGATGCAATGTTATAGTTATGTTTAAAAGTATTAGTTAATTTGAGCCTGTGCTATTTAAATAGAATTTAAGATGAGAGACTATATTGAAATTATCATGTGAAAGAATACATTAAATACAAAACATAATTTCAGATCAGCTTCATAAAATATTCAGTTGCCAGAAAATATTCTTTCCTTATTTTTGACATTAAAATTTTTCCATGTTTCACTTTATAATATTTAAGTATTTTGTAATAAGTATTATAGTACTTGCAAGTTGAGCATAACTGCTTTACCAAAAAATGACATCATTAAATTTAAAGTATGAGTCTTTCCCTGCAGGAACAAAGATATTAATCTTTTGACCACAAATGTAAATATTTAAAACTGATTTCACAATAAAAATCTTAACTATTTGTAAATTTGCAGTTCTCGAAGAGAAATCTTTATGAATATTAATCATCACTTAGTGCAGTATCATTTTATTATTGACAATTTGTCAATGGAATCAAAAAGACAATTACAACTACTCAGATTTTTTTATTTTGAAATGAGATCTTGTCTCTGTAAACATATATAAGATGTGTTTTCATATTTTCTCTAATTGTGAAATGTATCTGTACTATTTTCTACATGTCAGGAATAAATGTATTTTCAACAAATCAACTGTCACTCACTTGTAAACAAAGCATTAAATCTGTCCCTTCCACTTTAAAAACAAAAAAATCTTCTGATCTTATGTATCAAAAGATTGAGAACCCTACAGTGAACCATTTTATTTATAAGAAATCAGGCAAAGTATATCTTGAACATTTTTCTAACTAAATTTCTAACATGTTGCCTTTAACATTTTAGAAGGGTAGAGCCAAAGCTTTGGCCCATGACTCAGAACCCAGATGGGGCTTCTGCTTTCTCCTGTCAGACATCATTTGTCTTCCAGTTTCCTGCTGTTCTATTCCTTAGCATCATATCTGATATTATCCAGTCTTCCTCCTTAGTTCACCCATTTGGATGTAATCTATTGCCCTGACAGTCTAAATCCTCAAACTCTCCAAGTTCCTCTATAGTTTGCCTTCCTTGGCAAAAATTCAACTGGAACAATACTGACTTAACTCTTGGCCTCTGTGCTTGGCAACCTTGAGTTTCCTGCTCCCTTTGGATGACATTTCTGAAGTAAGACTCTGGCTTGAGCTGCAGACTTTGTGTTTGTAATTATCTGAAGAGCTTGCCCTCAATAGTAAGGTATGCTACTGGCAAACCATACAGCAGTCCAACTGCCTTTTAAAGCAGAGTATGTCACTATTCTCCACTTCCCACTCTTCTTATTTCTAAGCCAAATGTACCATGATCTGACATGATGACTGCCAAATATCTAAAAAAGTGGAATGAATAATTTTAAGATGTGTGTGTTTGTATGTGTATTTGTGTGAGTGAAGTTAATTTATAATTATATGCTAACCAAAGGAAAAAATAACCAAAAAACCCCATCTGTGGTTATTTCTGCTCCTCTCCATATTCTGCCTTCAACTCTGTAGTTTATACTATTTCAACTAAAACTGCTTTTATCAATGCAAATAATAATATTTTTTCAGAAAATGTGATGTATATTTTATATTACTTCACTTGCCAGATTACTACTCCTATTTTTTCTATTGTCTAAATGTTTGTGTCCATCTCAAATTCATGACTAACTCCTAGCATCTAATCTAATCTATCTCTTTTGAGATATTTGTAATCATATGATCTTATTATTTCTTTGAAATCTCCTTGGAGGTTTTCTACCTTCTCTTACTTAATTTTTAATCATAATTCCACTTCAGGTTTTATGGTATTCAAGTTTTATAGACAGAATCCTAAAAAGTATCATCTATCACTATGCCTTAAATTATCATTGTTCAATAACACACTCTACCAGTCTCCAAATTTGAAAGTACACTCTCTTATTTTTTATGAATATGTGCACAGATGCAAACATTCCAATGTAGCATACTCTGCAAGGAACTCTTTTCCCATTTGCAACCAAATAGCTTAGACTCAAACACTCAGACACATATGCACATAACACAATGACCCACTCACAAACATCAGGAACTCCACTCCTTGCTCTTATCATCATAATTCAGCTTTATTGATCCATTTTGCCTCAATGTGGGAATTAATTTTGGAAAAACATTACTTGATTCATAAATTCACTGCTATATGCTAAATGTATTCTTCAATGTCTTCTCTAGGTTTTAAAGGCTTGTCTTCCCACCAATATCTTCCACAGATATTAATCAACTTAGTAAAGGTAGGACATAAATTATACCTAGTTTTCTTTTGTTGTTTTATGTTTTACTTTGTTTTGGGTCACAGCAGCTATTATATATAATATACATATATAATATACATACATATATATGTAAACATAGAGAGAGAAATTATTTACCCATCATCATTTTCACTGGACACTGGTTTATTTTTACGTTTGGCTACTGTGTAATTACTATGATGAATATTATATGTATATATTAAATTAATGTTTCAGTGTGTTAAAGGTAGATGTGATGAGGTAAAATCATTGGTAATATGGGATATATTATTACTGTTTAAATAATCTTTATACCATTTCCTTAGTGGCTAAAACAAATAACATGATTATTACAAACAGTAAATGAGAGTTTTTTTTTTACTATTTCATATCCTAAAGTGTGTATATCTGTGTATTTGATGTTTGATACATGCCATTCTCACTAATAATGAATCAGAATTTATTTTTCACCACATTATTTATTACTACTAACACTTGTTTCAATATACATGTATATTATATATGTATACTTGTATGTAAATATATATTTGTGTATTATTGGAAGGGTACAGCCAGTGGTACTCAAGTATTTCCCACACTCTGTGCCTAGGGATCACTTCTTGTGGGCTTAGAGGGTGCTGAGGATCAAACCCAGGTCAGCTATGCAAGAAAAGCACCATATCTGCTGCTCAATCACTCTATATATATGCTGTTTTTCCCAGTGAGTTTTTGAATTGGATTTTTCTGATAATGTATGTTGATGAAAATTTTTGCATGTCTACTGGTCTTCTTGAGAAAGATTGTTAATCTTTAACAAATATCCAATTTTTGATAGTTATTGGGTTTTTTTTTTTTGTTACTAGTGAGTTATTTATACATCTTTAGTCTTAGTGCTTTCTATTATGGATAGTCTGCATATATATTCTCCTATTTGATTAGAGTATTTTATTTTATTCCAAATTTTTTTGTATGTAAAACCTTTTCAGTTGATGTAGTATTATTCATTATTTTAATTTTTGTAATTTTTATTAATGGAGTAAAATAATTGAAGGTACCACTGAGGTCCCTATTTTATGCAGTCATGCCCATGTTTGTCTTCAACAAAATCTGATATATTTTATGGATTATTGTCTAATCTTAAATGTCTTTAGTCCACATTGATTTAATGTTTGTGTGCAGTATGACATCTGAATCAAAGATGATTTTTTTGCATGTGGCTATCAAGTTTTCCCAACTATAACCCTCAATTATTCCAAAATAAAGAAGTGGGAATCCTTCTGTTTCTATGTTAAGTATCATTTTAAGGCCAAAAGCAGCTATTAATACTTCTATAAAAAATTCTATAGATATATATGCCTAAGTATCATCACCAAAAAGATTCTCAATAAAATATTTACTAGCCAAATTTAGCAATATATTGAAAACATTATCTGATGTATATATCACATGCCACTATCAAATGGGATTAATTCCATTATACAAGGATTATTTAACACATACAAAACAAGGAATGTAAAATTTTCAATAAAGTAGGAAAACATAAAGTCATCTTATATCAATAGACATAGAAAAAACATTTGGCAAGATTCAACAATAATTCAAGGTAAAATAGAAAAATAGGGCCATCAATGAATCAAAAATATTGGGAACAATCTCTATTGGAGGGGATACGGTGAGAAAGTAACTCTCTTCCACTGCTTGTAAAAATACTGCCTGATCCAACCCCTATGGAAAACAGTATGGAGGGTTCTCAATGAACTCAAAATTGAGCTGACATAAAACCTACCAATCACCTCCTTTAATATCTATTCCTAGGATAGAAAACATTCTTCTAAAAGAATGTATACATACACATTATATTTGTTGCAGCAGTCAGTACAATGACTAAGACTTGGAATCAACCTAGATGTCCAACAACACATGAGTGGATCATGAAGATGTGGTACAGATATATAATGGAAACAACATAGCTATAAGAAATGATGCAATCATGCAATTTGCAGCAACATGAATGGAACTAGAAAATATTATGTAAAATGAAGTAAGCCAGAAAAATAAATATAGAATTATGTCACATATATGTGATATATGTATGTGTTTATAATTACTGCATGAAGAAACACAGTGGTCTAAACGGTAGTGGTCTTGAACACCATTGTCCCCAGAGTATAGAGAGAAGATGGGAATAAATTGAGTGGAAGAGTAGACATACAAAAGTTTATATCTCCTCTATACTTCAAAGAGACTTACAGCTACGAATATAGATTTTTAGCTCTATCAAGTGTCCAATCAATTGTTCTTTATATAAATATAAATATATATATATATATATATATATATATATATAATGTTCTAATGCTTTTATCCACAGAAACGGGTGTAGAATGAGTTTGGAAGCCATGGAATCCAAATACAGTGCTCCCTATAAGAAAGGTTTAGTAATTTATTTTAAATATGTCTATAATAACTCTTTAATCTTTTTGTTCAGAGTGGTTCTTGGAGAATAGGTTGGTCATACTAGTTTCACTTTGCAGTGCAATATTATATTAGACTTCAAATACAGTGCTCATTAGATAATGTCTTGACAAGTATTCTAATCTGTTCATTTTACATTTGATTATGCTGGATAATATGAGCTAATGTTTATATATGCTTTAGTAGGCAAAGATTCCTTTTAGTATCTTTGTATCAACTGCATATCATTGACTTACTATAATGCTTAATCATTGAGTATATTAGTGCCATTTATTTTCAATTCAAGCTAGTTTACTATTATATCATAAGGCCCACAATTTTAGTTTGTTTTAAAGAAAGGAAAATAGATAATCAAGACCCTTTAGAACTTAATTGTGTAGACTCCTTTTATAGTGCTCATTATTATATTGCTAAAGTATTCTAGACTTGAAAATTATGATTGTTTTAAGAATGGTTTATGCACGATCTAACTCAGGAAGCCTTTCTTCATTAAAGTTTACTGTTACAATTATGATTTTCATAGGAAATGGAAAACCTTTCCATCTGATTTACCAGCTTTATGTTTTTCAAGCATTCTAACACATTCCACCTGGGTCATTTTTTCAAATCAACCTATGGCTTGACATAGGATCTGTGCAAAAAAACAAGATCTCTAATTATAGAAAACTGACTGTGACAACCATGATTAAGGGGAGTTTTTTTTTTTACTGGGACCATGAAGAAAGTCTTTGAGTTTAGACAACATAGTATGCTCAAAGCCTGTAGTTAATCTTATATCAGGATGCTTTATGAGTCGGGAAATCTGATTTTAGGCCAAAAATATTTCCTTTTTATTTTTTCCAACTTTTTCTGCACTATGTAAAAAACTGCCACTTCTTTTTTTTAAAATTTTCTTTATTATTATTGTTGCTGTTGTTGTTGTTGTTATTTAAGTAGGAATTCCTGACTTTTTTTTATAGAACCTTGAAACACAATTACTTTGTTTTACCTCATATTTCTGCATTTTCTATAAATTTAAGAAGAAGAAGAAGAAGAAGGAAAAAGAAAAGAGGAAGAGGAAGAAGAAAGAAGAAGAAGAAGAGAAGAAGAAGAAAAGAAGAAGAAGAAGAAGAAGAAGAAGAAGAAGAAGGAAGAAGAAAAAGAGGAAGAGGAAGAAGAAGGAAAAAGAAGAAAAGAGGAAGAGGAAGAAGAAGGAGAAGGAGAAGAAGAAAGAAGAGAAGAAGAAGAAGAAGAAAAGAAGAAGAAGAAGAAGAAGAAAGAAGAAGAAGAAGAAGGAAGAAGAAGAAAAAGGAAGAGGAAGAAGGAAAAAAGAGGAAGAAGGAGAAGGAGAAGAAGAAAGAAGAAAAGAAGAAAAGAAGAAGAAAAAGAAGAAAGAAGATGAAGAAGAAAAGAAGAGAAGAAGAAAAGAAGAGAAGAAAGAAGAAGAAGAAGAAGAAGAAGAAAGAAGAAAAGAAGAAGAAGAAAAAAGAGAAGAAGAAGAAGAAGAAGAAGAAGAAGAAGAAGAAAGAAGAAGAAAAGAAGAAGAAGAAGAAGAAGAAGAAGAAGAAGAAGAAGAAGAAGAAGAAGAAGAAGAAGAAGAAGAAGAAGAAGAAGAAGAAGAAGAAGAAGAAAGAAGAAGAAGAAGAAGAAGAAGAAGAAGAAAAGAATGGGGCCAGAGACCAAATGGTCTCAGGTGCATTAGTGAAGGAAAAAGAAGAGCAGAACTAAATATCCAAGCCAAAGTCAACAATATATTCAAGAAACCCAAACTATATTAATCTAAACTTAAATGGTCTTATTATACTGGCAGGCCAGGTGTCAAAGTATGGTGACATAGGATGCACTCTGGGAACATAGCAGAGGGAGATCAACACTGGTTGTGGGAAAGTCCTTGACTCACTCTCTCTCTCTCTCTCTCTCTCTCTCTCTCTCTCTCTCTCTCTCTCTCTCTCTCTCTCTCTCTCTATATATATATATATATATATATATATCTGAAATAAGCTATGAAGGACTTTGTAGATCACAATGGTTTCAATAAAATAAAATTAAAAAATAATAAAGGTGAAAAAAAGAAAAAATAGAGTCATTAAATACATCTTCAAGATATATAACAATGGTTTACAACAAACACATTAAACATCTTGTTCAAAAGCCTTTTCTTTGAAATCAGGCACAAAGCAAGGATGTCAACTTTCTCCACAATTAGGTAGCACCAAATCAAGCAAGTTCAAACTGATAAAGAAGTAAAACTATCACTATTTGAAGTTAGAGTAGACCCTCTAACTCCACTCATTAAAAAAACTCTCTAATCAATAAAACAACAAAGCAAAATATCAGAATACAAAATCAATACATAGAAATCTCTTTAATTTCTGTATGAAAATAGCAAGATAAAACAATTTTAAATTAAGTGAATAAAAATATTACCTAGGAATTAACTTTTCGAAGAAAATTATGTCACTATTGAAATATATAGTATAGAAAATGGTAAAATATTGCACATTTATTTATTAGATGAATTAACAATGTCACAATAACCGTCTACCCAAATCATTGTACAGATTTAATGCAGTCCATATAAAAATCCCAATGAACCTCTTTCCTTCCTGGGAGCTGGGAGTTTCTGCCAGCATGGGGTTTGGCAGGCCTCTGCCATGTCAAAGACGTCTTTAATCAGGCCTAGGAGGGGTGCGGGACTTGGGTCACCCCAGCATTCTTCTACCTCCTTCCTCCGGAACTCCAGAGCTACCCCTGGGCCACATGCCTGGGCAAGCCAGCGAGGTGGGTCCAGATGAGGAGCTTAGAAGTTACCCTAGGCTTTCCCCATTTCCCACTTGGCTTCCAAGGGTGGGTCTATGTGGGGGCTTTGAACTTCCTGGCTTCCAGCTCTTGAAGGATCTCTTTCCTTCCTGGGAGCCGGGAGTTTCTGCCAGCACGGAGAATGGTAGCACAAGAGGTTCTGGCTTCAGGAAGTCTCAGGCAATTTTCCTTACTAACCCTGTCCATAGTGAAATTGCCACGCGGAACATATAGACAAATATTTGGATAAAAAAAAATCCCAATGAAATTCTTTAAGGAAATAAAACAAATTCTACAAAAATTCTAAGTAATCATAAAACTCCCAGAAGAGACAAAGCTATTTTTCTGAGAAAAGAACATTGCATTTCCTGTCCTTAAACTGTATAATCAGAATTGTGTGGGACTGAAATAAAAACAAGTTTTAAGACTAGTGGAGTACAACTGGATGCCAGAAACAAAATTTCAGATTTATGTACCTGGGTGCAAGAAATGGATCTAGGAAAGAATGTTTTACTTGCCTTAACTTCTTAATGAAGACTTCTCAGGTCAATGTTTAAAATTGCATCTCATCTTTACCAAAACTCTAGGCAAACACATGCAATATGCTGATTAATTTTCCTCTGGAATTTACTATACTCTTCTAATCATGTGAAATACATTCAATGTCTGAGATCATCATATTGCTACTTTTATTTTTGAAAACCTGGGTTAGTTATACATGATTCCCTCTAATGAAATGGCATCTAATTGAAGTGGTTTTACTTCAAGGCAAAGGAAGTAATTTTTTGCAGATACTGTATCATGATTTTTCACTTACCTAAATGTCATATAAAATTACTTCAGCAAAATTGGCCATTCATAAATATGACATTTTTAATAAAACTTGACATTATTACCCTTCGCCTGTTTGTTAGGGTTGTAAGCAAAGTAGAGAAAAATTGCTTTCTTTCCTTTCTTGTAATGGACATATGGAATTTATCCCTTTATTGACCTGCCCCATATTCATAGGCAATCATGATGGGGCCAAAGGAGTGCAGCATATTTTGCCAGAAAAAAAAATTCTTGCTCTTTACTCCGTTCCCAAAATTATGAAGTTTTCAGGTTTTATTGAAACACGATTTAATTGAGTTTGTCTAATTCCTGTTCAGAGTAAATGACACAAATAATTGGCAGCAAAGGACATCCATAACCCTGCCAGTATATTTGGTCCTTAGGGAAAAATAAGTAATAATGTAGTTTTTCCAAGATTATGAATGATGCAAGGAATTTGATTTGGTTTAATATGTTATTTAATATACATTTTTGAGTGCGGTGGAGAATTACTTTGACTGCTGCAGCATATACCACTTCCATGTCACATCTGATTAGCTAATGTTGCCATCAACATTACACAGAAGTTAGCACAATCTCAAGAGGTTTTGTGTGTGTGTGTGCGTGCGTATGTGTGTGTGTTTGTGTGTGGGGGTATAGAATAGCAGGTGTTCAACTTGACTGCTACCAAACGCTTATGAAGACTTTGACAGTGATTGAACTTTAAAATATTTTTAAAATATATTAAAAGTAGCTGCCTCTTACCTTTGGCTATGATACTTCACAAGCTTAAGAATCTGTTTAATTAAGAATCCTGGTCTCCATGTGACACTATGAAATATATTGCTTAAGTTTGACATATACTAACATTGAAACATCAATCATATGCAAATCTCTTTTCTAGTTAAAATAAAGTAGCTACAGAAAGGTTTACAAATGTTAAGATTTGAAATATAATAAGTAATTTTCAGGATAACAGACACTGTGCTAAGTTTTATATAATGGAAAAATTACAAAAATAAAACTATAGCATTATATCTGTCTCAAAGAATGAAGCACTGATCAAATGCATTAAAATTACTCAGAGTATGGGTTTTTTTAGAACCCAGTCACAGAAAAGTTATATTCCAGGAACTTGTTTACCTGTGGTACATTATTTTTAAGTATATATCAATGGAGAAATCTTGGGTTATATATGCTAGCTAAAGACCATGCAATATTTCAAAGCAAATATTTGAGTGTTCTATGAGCAAACATTTAAAATGATGAAATACATAATTTTTATAATCTTATAAAAAATAAAAATATAAAAAATTTATGAACATTTTAAAATAAAATTACAAATGATCATTTCTTTCAAAGAAACTACATATATGATTTAAAAATTCAATACTAATTTTACCTATATATGAAAATTAGCTCATAACTCATCCAATTTGAAAACATTATTTTTATGATATTTTTATGGTTCCCTTAATTTTCATACTTTGTCTCCAATCACACCCAGTTATGCTCAGTGTTGAGGCTCTCTGCTCAAATGTGGAAAATTTAAACCAGGTTGGTCACATGGAAGTAAAATGTCCTATCCACATTAATATCTGGTAGTCCTTACTCTTTTTAATAAGACATCTAATAACTTAATAGAGAACATACTTTACTTGAACACCATAGTAAAGATTTTCATAATGTATATAGACTGAATAAGAAAAGAAAATAGAATATGAAAATGAGTAAACTGGAGGAATATACAAAGATAATTCTGAATAAGTTTAATATGAAAAAGGATTGACTAACAAAAGAAAAATGACAGATTTACAGAGGAATAAAACTTATGAAGAATTCCTTTAAGTGGAAACTTGGAGAGTGTAGAAATGAACAACTGTACTTACCCCTGGTTTTTCTTGGAATTAGTTTTCTTTATTTTGGGTGATATTTCTTTAAATAAGTCACATTGAAAAAAAATATTCCTACCAAAATACTGTCAAAATATTCTTTATATAATTATTAATTCATCAAAATAAATACATCATTATGAAAGATCCATTAATTTGAAACACTGTATTTTTATATTTAAATATTCTAAAATTCATCAAACAGACAACTAAAGAATTAAATTTCACAATTTTATATGCTAACTTTGGTACTTATGATCTTAAGTTTTCCCTGCTTCAAGTAACAATTTGGCAAGAAAATATTAAAGGACACTATTTGTTTAATAGAGAATTTGGAGACAACAGACTTCCTTCTTTTAATTCTATGCTTCTATTGTTCTCTTACACTTATTTTAACTGAGTTGTGTGGCTGTTTGTGAACAAAGTGATGAGAAGTCATGCTGCATTAGGTAGTTACTTCTAATACAAAATATAATTATATGAGTAAAATTTCATCCATGAGGAAACCGACACTCGGTTAAACAATGTTCCCTAACTTAAACCACTAGTAAGTTGGAGATCCAAAATATAAACTGAAGCAATCTGGCTCCGGGACCCACTTTTATCCTTCAACCCTTTAAATTATTCAAAGCATGCTATAAACTTCACAATTCAGTTGCTTCTAGTTTGTTTGAAAGTGTTATTTATCTTTGTAACTTTTCATTTTAAAGGACTTTTAGATTTATAGAGAATTACAAAAACCTTTTTAAGAATTCTCTTATAATGGTATCTAGAAGCTAGTACAGTGGTTAAGTTATATGCCTAGTATTTGCCCAACCCAGGTTGGATTATTGGCACCACAGGTTTATTCAGACTTTGGCTAGTGCACCCCTGGAGGCCCTTAGCAACAGGTGACTTGGTTAATCCCAGGAACTTTAGGGTTTGAGCTGCATGACATCCTTGAACCCTAACATTAAACTACTGGATCAGTTGACTGTAAATCATGTTGGGTTCCAAAAACCTCCTGAGCATTGCTAGGGAAGAACCACTTATTTCTAGAATAACAAAGAAAACTATTATTTATATATTTTACCTAGGTTCCAATAATGTTATCTTGTAACTATGTTATTAGAATAAAAATTGAGCTTTGAAATTTTGGTAGACTACTATTAATTTTACTACAGGCTTTTTCATATTTTATTAGCCCTTAAAAACTAATATTTATTTGTATATTTTGTGATCTAATCCTAAATCTCATAGTGCATTTATTTTTTGAGTCTTCTCAGTTTCTAGTTAAAGATACTGCTGCATCTTTCCTTATTATATAAAATCCTTTAAGATGTAATGTCCAGGTTTGTTGTGGAATGTCTTTCAATGTGTATACTGGATGATTTCTTATAATTAGACTGAAAATATGTGTTTTGGAGAAGAATGTCCCAGAGATGTAATTTCATAGGCATCAAATTGAATTCACATGGTGTCTTTAAATATCTGTCATATGTTCATGTCATAATATTTATATATGTGCATTAATATATGACTTAAAACAAAATATATGATTTACAGCATTTTCAATAGGCACCTTTTCATAAGGTAGTAGCTGCTACTGTCAGTTTGTAAATCTTTGTAATTCGCAAATATTTGGGAAGATATTCCATTGATTTTGTAAAATACTGTTTTACATTAAATGTTACCATTTTGTTTAGACATTCATCAGTAGATCTTACCTTTGATAACTGCTAGAATATTCTAAGGTGATATCCTATTTCCCTCATTACCTGTGGGATTACAGAATTTGTCTGTTTCTACTCCAATCATTATACACATTGTTGCTCATTGGATGGAATTCTTTGAATGTATCCCCTTTGATTGCTGGTAAAACTGGATGGTTCCAAGAAGCCTTCTCCTCTCTCTCTCTCTCTCTCTCTCTCTCTCTCTCTCTCTCTCTCTCTCTCTCTCTCTCTCTCTCTCTCTCCTCTTTTCTCTACCCTCTCTCTCTCTCTCCTCTTTTCTCTCTCTCTCTCTCTCTCTCTCTCTCTCTCTCTCTCTCTCTCTCTCTCTCTCTCTCTCTCTCTCTCCTCTTTTCTCTACCCTCCTGCAAATAGGAGTGGGAAATTTTCCAAAGCCTTCTCTTTCACTCTCTTCTCTCTCTCCTCTTTTCTCTTTCCACTCTTTCTTCTCTCTCTCCCATCTCTCCTCTGTCTTTCTCTCCTCTCTCTCCCTCTCTCTCTGCCCACTCTGTCTCTCTCCCCTCTCTCTGTCTCTCTCCTCTCTCTCCTCTCTCTCCCCTCTCTCCCCTCTCTCTCCTCTCTCTCTCTCTCTCTCTCTCTCTCTCTCTCAATTTTCAGTGTGTGTGTGTGTGTGTGTGTGTGTGTGTGTGTGTGTGTGTGTGATACCCTCGTCTTGCCAGTGTTCCAGGGTTGAAATCAGAGGGTTTAATTCAATAACTACATTCATAGATTTATTGGAAATCATTTTCAGAGGAGAACTATTACTTATCCTTCAATATTATATGAAATAAATTAATCAAGAAAGAGACCCTATGTGTTTATTAACTCTGATACTTTAATTCTTTTGCATTGATCAATGTTTCTATATGGAATACAGCTAGTGTTCAGTTCTGAAACAACAAATTATTTAAGCTTGATTAAATTAAACTAGAAAAGGTTTTATGTAATTTTTATGAAAGAATTTTACCATCTAATCATTCTAGAATTATTGTTTTTTAAAAGTCCTTTTAATGTAGCTTTTCCTCTGTTTTTTTTTTTTAATTGAAACATTGTGATTTAGGAAGTTTTTCACAGTTTCAGACATACAATACAAACACCAGTTGTCAACCTCCCTCTATCAGTATTCCCAGAGTTCATCACAAACCATCATCCCGGGGTCCCCAGACTGCCAGTATAATAGGTCCATTTTAAGTTATAATTGTTAAAGTTTGGATCTCTTGATTTCATTATTGTTGACTTTGGCTTCAGTAGTTAGTTTTATCCTTTTTTAATACAACCAATGTACCTGAGACCATTTGGTCCCCATCCTTCCATATTATTTCAAATTATTTCCTTCTCATTATGCTCTGAGTTCAAGGCTGTTTGAGACAACTCCCATTTAACCAGTTCATTCCTTCATGTTGTTTTGTTAAATTCCATACATAAGTGATATCATTATGTATTTATCCTTCTTTTTCTGGGTTACTTCAATTAACATAATATCTTCCAGTTTCATCCATGCTACAGAAAATTGCATGACTGTTTCATTCCTTACAAATAGGTTGATTCCAACTCTTAGCTACTGTACTGAGTGCTGCAATGATTAACGGTGTGCATACATCCTTTTGGATTGTTTTTCTGTCCTGGGGATAGATACTCAAAAGTGGGATAGCTAGGTCATATGACAATTCAGAATTGAGTCTACTGAGAACCCTCCATAATATTTTCCATAGGGATTGAAAAAGGCAGCATTACCACCAACAGTGGATGATAGTTTCTGTCTCACCACATTTCTGCCAGATGATGAGCATTTTTTTTCATGTGCTTGTTGACCATTTGTTGATCTTCCTTAAAAAAGTGTGTGCTCATTTTTGTCTCCCCATTTTTGATGTTTATTTAGGTTTTGTGGAGTTAACCTTTGTGAGGAATTTATATATAGCTTTCCCTTTTTCTTATGGCTTGCATTAGTCACAGAGTGTGGCCAAAAAAAAAAAAAACCCAAAGAATTATGTGGTGATACTTATATTTGTTACTTTTATTAAGGAGAATATTTCAGGTTTTGTGGG
Organism: Suncus etruscus; assembly: GCF_024139225.1. Classification (NCBI taxonomy): domain Eukaryota; kingdom Metazoa; phylum Chordata; class Mammalia; order Eulipotyphla; family Soricidae; genus Suncus; species Suncus etruscus. The sequence continues at coordinate 107,681,348 of NC_064848.1, forward strand.
CCACAAAATTTTACATATTATTCTTCTTAAAATAAAAGCATAAAAAGCATTCATAGTTTTACTGCCATACAAAAGTCTACCCACCACACAGAATTACCATATAGATAAGTTATATATTATATTAATAGATATATTGGTGGGTCAGAGGTAAGGCATTTGCTTTGCTTTGCATGCAGAAGGATGATATTTCGAATCCCAGCATCCCATATGGTTCCCTGAGCCTGCTAGGAGCTATTTTTCTACATAGAACCAGGAGTAACCCCTGAGCACTGCCAGGTGTGATCCAAAAAGCAAAAAAAAAAAAAATAGATATATTGGTATACTGTATAATATTACAAAATATACTCCATATTTTATATAATTGACTTAGTATATACATATAGACTATTGGACCACACTTGATGGTGCTTGAAAGATGTTCCTGATGTTGTTGAATATATCAGTTGTTATCAGTGGCATATGATTTAAACAATATCAATCAATTAAACAATCATATTTAATCATAATAAATGAATTTTGTAGTCCAATTGAATTCCAATGAAAAGAGAATGGAGATATAGAAGATTAAGAAGAGAGGAAGTTCTCTAGAGCACAGAATTACAAGTCTAAATAAATTTGTGAAATATGAGGTTTATTATCTTACCCTCCTCTTTAAAAATAATTTTATTTTCTAAGTTCTGTTGAACAAGATTTTTGTCACTTGAATTACACATACAGCAATATTTTCAGTAATTTTAAAGCCAAAATTTAAATGTCAGCACATGGCTTTGCTAGTTGAGGGCAAAGGAAACTGAAGAGTCAAGTACATGAATGTTCACACTTTCCTTAAGATTAAAGTAACTTGGCTTTGCTATGCTCTTTATTTACTCTTGAAGTTTCATAATTTTTTCAGCCATAAGATTTGAATCTTAGAAATAGAAACATGTTGGGGCCAGAGAGATAGCATGGAGGTAAAGTGTTTGCCTTTCATGCAGGAGGTCATCGGTTCGAATCCCGGCGTCCCATATGGTCCCCAGTGCCTGCCAGGAGCAATTTCTGAGCCTGGAACCAGGAAGGAATAACCCCTGAGCACTGCCTGGTGTGACCCAAAAACCAAAAAAAAAAAAAAAATAGAAAAAAAAAAATAGAAACATGCCCAGAAAAACATGATTAAATTTTGTTGTTTTTTTAGTCTACCATGATTATTTTTTTTTAATTTTTATTTTATTTTTTTTTATTTTTTTTTATTTAAAATCCTTGATTACATACATGATTGTGTTTGGGTTTCAGTCATAAAAGGAACACCACCCATCACCAGTGCAACATTCCCATCACCCAAGTCCCAAATCTCCCTCCTCCCCCCCCAACCCCCGCCTGTACCCTAAACAGGCTCTACATTTCCCTCATATATTCTCAATATTAGGACAGTTCAAAATGTAGTTATTTCTCTAACTAAACTCATCACTCTTTGTGGTGAGCTTCCTGAGGTGAGCTGGAACTTCCAGCTCTTTTCTCTTTTGTGTCTGAAAATTATTATTACAAGGGTGTCTTTCATTTTTCTTAAAACCCATAGATGAGTGAGACCATTCTGCGTTTTTCTCTCTCTCTCTGACTTATTTCACTCAGCATAATAGATTCCATGTACATCCATGTATAGGAAAATTTCATGACTTCATCTCTCCTGACAGCTGCATAATATTCCATTGTGTATATGTACCACAGTTTCTTTAGCCATTCGTCTGTTGAAGGGCATCTTGGTTGTTTCCAGAGTCTTGCTATGGTAAATAGAGCTGCAATGAATATAGGTGTAAGGAAGGGGTTTTTGTATTGTATTTTTGTGTTCCTAGGGTATATTCCTAGGAGTGGTATAGCTGGATCGTATGGGAGCTCGATTTCCAGTTTTTGGAGGAATCTCCATATCGCTTTCCATAAAGGTTGAACTAGACAGCATTCCCACCAGCAGTGGATAAGAGTTCCTTTCTCTCCACATCCCCGCCAACACTGTTTATTCTCATTCTTTGTGATGTGTGCCATTCTCTGGGGTGTGAGGTGGTATCTCATCGTTGTTTTGATTTGCATCTCCCTGATGATTAGTGATGTGGAACATTTTTTCATGTGTCTTTTGGCCAAGCATATTTCTTCTTTGTCAAAGTGTCTGTTCATTTCTTCTCCCCATTTTTTGATGGGGTTAGATGTTTTTTTCTTGTAAAGTTCTGTCAGTGCCTTGTATATTTTGGAGATTAGCCCCTTATCTGATGGGTATTGGGTGAATAGTTTCTCCCACTCAGTGGGTGGCTCTTGTATCCTGGGCACTATTTCCTTTGAGGTGCAGAAGCTTCTCAGCTTAATATATTCCCATCTGTTAATCTCTGCTTTCACTTGCTTGGAGAGTGCAGTTTCCTCCTTGAAGATGCCTGTAAGGTCCTGTAGTGTTTTGCCTATGTGCTGTTCTATATATCTTATGGTTTTGGGGCTGATATCGAGGTCTTTAATCCATTTGGATTTTACCTTTGTACATGATGTTAGCTGGGGGTCTAAGTTTAATTTTTTGCAAGTGGCTATCCAATTGTGCCAACACCACTTGTTGAAGAGGCTTTCCCTGCTCCATTTAGGATTTCCTGCTCCTTTATCAAAAATTAGATGGTTGTATCTCTGGGGAACATTTTCTGAGTATTCAAGCCTATTCCACTGATCTGAGGACCTATCCTTATTCCAATACCATGCTGTTTTGATAACTGTTGCTTTGTAGTACAGTTTAAAGTTGGGAAAAGTAATTCCTCCCATATTCTTTTTCCCAATGATTGCTTTAGCTATTCGAGGGTGTTTATTGTTCCAAATGAATTTCAAAAGTGTCTGATCCACTTCTTTGAAGAATGTCATGGGTATCTTTAGAGGGATGGCATTAAATCTGTATAATGCCTTGGGGAGTATTGACATTTTGATGATGTTAATCCTGCCAATCCATGAGCAGTGTATGCGTTTCCATTTCCGTGTGTCCTCTCTTTTTTCTTGGAGCAGAGTTTTATAGTTTTCTTTGTATAGGTCCTTCACATATTTAGTCAAGTTGATTCCAAGATATTTGAGTTTGTGTGGCACTATTGTGAATGGGGTTGTTTTCTTAATGTCCATTCATCCTTATTACTATTGGTATATAGAAAGGCCATTGATTTTTGTGTGTTAATTTTGTAGCCTGCCACCTTGCTATATGAGTCTATTGTTTCTAGAAGCTTTTTGATAGAGTCTTTAGGGTTTTCTAAGTAGAGTATCATGTCATCTGCAAACAGTGAGAGCTTGACTTCTTCCTTTCCTATCTGGATTCCCTTGATATCCTTTTCTTGCCTAATCGCTATAGCAAGTACTTCCAGTGCTATGTTGAATAGGAGTGGTGAGAGAGGACAGCCTTGTCTTGTGCCAGAATTTAGAGGGAAGGCTTTCAGTTTTTCTCCATTGAGGATAATATTTGCCACTGGCTTGTGGTAGATGGCCTTCACTATATTGAGAAAGGTTCCCTCCATTCCCATCTTGCTGAGAGTTTTGATCAAGAATGGGTGTTGGACCTTATCAAATGCTTTCTCTGCATCTATTGATATGATCATGTGGTTTTTATTTTTCTTGTTATTGATGTTGTGTATTATGTTGATAGATTTACGGATGTTAAACCAGCCTTGCATTCCTGGGATGAAACCTACTTGATCGTAGTGGATGATCTTCTTAACGAGGCATTGAATCCTATTTGCCAGGATTTTGTTGAGGATCTTTGCATCTGCATTCATCAGTGATATTGGTCTGTAATTTTCTTTTTTGGTAGCGTCTCTGTCTGGTTTAGGTATCAAGGTGATGTTGGCTTCATAAAAGCTATTTGGAAGTGTTTCTGTTTGTTCAATTTTATGAAAGAGTCTTGCCAAGATTGGCAGTAGTTCCTCTTGGAAAGTTTGATAGAATTCATTAGTGAATCCATCTGGACCTGGGCTTTTGTTTTTCGGCAGACATTTGATTACTGTTTTAATTTCATCAATGGTGATGGGGGTGTTTAGATATGCTACATCCTCTTCCTTCAACCGTGGAAGATTATAAGAGTCCAAGAATTTATCCATTTCTTCCAGGTTCTCATTTTTAGTGGCGTAGAGTTTTTCAAAGTAGTTTCTGATTACCCTTTGAATCTCTGTCATATCAGTAGTGATCTCTCCTTTTTCATTCCTGATACGAGTTATCAAGTTTCTCTCTCTCTCTTTCTTTGTTAGGTTTGCCAGTGGTCTATCAATCTTGTTTATTTTTTCAAAGAACCAACTTCTGCTTTCGTTGATCTTTCGGATTGTTTTTTGAGTTTCCACTTCGTTGATTTCTGCTCTCAGCTTTGTTATTTCCTTCTGTCTTCCTATTCTTGGGTCCTTTTGTTGAGCATTTTCTAGTTCTATTAGCTGTGTCATTAAGCTACTCAGGTAAGCTCCTTCTTCCTTCCTGATGTGTGCTTGCAAAGCTATAAATTTTCCTCTCAGTACTGCTTTTGCTGTGTCCCATAAGTTCTGAGAGTTTGTGTCTTGATTGTCATTTGTTTCCAGGAACCTTTTTATTTCCTCCTTGATTTCATCTCGGACCCACTGGTTATTGAGCATGAGGCTGTTTAACTTCCAGGTGTTAAAGTGTTTCTTCTGAGTCCCTTTGGAGTTCACAAATAATTTCAGAGCCTTGTGGTCAGCGAAGGTAGTCTGCAAAATTTCTATCCTCTTGATCTTATGGAGGTATGTTTTATGTGCCAGCATGTAGTCTATCCTGGAGAATGTCCCATGTACATTGGAGAAGAATGTGTATCCAGGTTTCTGGGGATGGAGTGTCCTATATATATCCACTAGGCCTCTTTCTTCCATTTCTCTCCTCAGGTCTAGTATATTCTTGTTGGGTTTCAGTCTGGTTGACCTGTCCAGTGTTGACAAAGCCGTGTTAAGGTCCCACACAATTATTGTGTTGTTGTTGATATTATTTTTCAGATTTGTCAACAGTTGTATTAAATATTTTGCTGGCCCCTCATTCGGTGCATATATGTTTAGGAGAGTGAATTCTTCCTGCTCTACGTACCCCTTGATTAATATAAAATGTCCGTCTTTGTCCCTTACAACCTTCCTGAGTATAAAGTTTGCATTATCTGATATTAGTATGGCCACTCCAGCTTTTTTATGGGTGTTGTTTGCTTGGATAACTTTTCTCCAGCCTTTTATTTTGAGTTTATGTTTGTTCTGACTATTCACGTGTGTTTCTTGTAGGCAGCAGAAGGTTGGATTGAGTTTTTTGATCCATTTAGCCACTCTGTGTCTCTTAACTGGTGCATTTAGTCCATTGACGTTGAGAGAAAGAATTGTCCTGGGATTTAACGCCATCTTTATTTCAAAATTTGGTGTGTCTTTTGGGTAGTCTTGTCTTAGATTAGGTCTTTCAGTTTTTCTCTTAAGACTGGTTTTGTGTCTGTGAAGTTTCTGAGCTGTTTTTTGTCTGTGAAACCATGTATTCTTCCATCAAACCGGAAAGTGAGTTTTGCTGGGTATAGTATTCTGGGTGAAGCATTCATTTCATTCAGTCTTGTCACAATATCCCACCACTGCTTTCTGGCATTGAGCGTTTCTGGTGACAGGTCTGCTGTAAATCTCAGGGAAGCTTGCTTGAACATGATTTCCCCTTTTGATCTTGCTGTTTTCAGAATTCTGTCTCTATCTGTGGGATTTGTCATTGTGACTAGGATGTGTCTTGGGGTGGTTTTTCTGGGGTCTCTTTTGGTTGGTACTCTTCGGGCATGCAGGATTTGATCACCTATATTCTTTAGCTCTGGAAGTTTCTCTTTAATGATGTTCTTGACCATTGATTCTTCCTGGAAATTTTCTTCCTGGGTCTCTGGGACTCCAATGATTCTTAAGTTGTTTCTGTTGATCTTATCATAGACTTCTATTTTCGTCTGTTCCCATTCTTTGACTAATTTTTCCATTGTCTGCTCATTTGCTTTAAGTTTTTTGTCCAATCTCTCCTGCTGTATGGAATTGTTATGTATCTCATCTTCCACAGCACCAAGTCTATTCTCAGCTTCTGATACCCTGTCCCAGAGCTTATCCATTTTGTCATTCACTTCGTTTACTGACTTTTTCAGTCCTGTTAGTTGACATGTTATTTCAGTTTGGAGTTTTGTCATTTCTGCCTTCATATTTTCTTGGTTCTTATTAGTGTTCTGTTCAACTCGATCCATGGTTTCTTGGAGTCTGTTGAGCACCTTCCATATTGCTAGTCTAAAGTCCTTATCTGAGAGGTTGATTAGTTGTTCAGTCATTATCTGGTCCTCAGAATTGTCATCTTCATTCTCTATGTCTGATGCTGGCCTGCGTTGTTTCCCCATTGTCACACTTGTATTGTGGGTTTTTCTACGTGTTGTAGTGGTATTCATTGTCTATATGATGTAGGCAGCACACTCCTCTGGCTCCTCCCTTTCTGGATGGGCTGACTTGCCTCTATGGGAGGGGAGTCCTCCGTGGATGAAGCCTCACACTAGGTCAAATCTTGGGCCTGAGCATGCAACAGAGAAGACAGTCCAGAGAGAAATGTTTGCTTCTGTGATATAGCGCCGTTCTTAGTGTGATTTTTCCTTCTTGTTGCAATGGAGTTCTTTCCTTAGAAAGAGTGCACGGCCGCGTAGCGAAGCGGAGCAGCCGTGCTCCTCTGAGCCTCTTTTTGCCCCACTCGCAAGAGTTTCACGCAAGAGGACAGTAGACAGACATAGACAGGTCACACTCACAGTCTTTCACAGCTGAGCCCCACTGGGCCGGTGTACTTTCGCGGATTTTCCCCGCCTGGTGTCACACACAGGGAGCCAGCTTTTGCAAAGGTTAGCCGGTTTTTCTACCATGATTATTTAATGTCACAAATAATGTCAAATTTTTTTGCTTTTGTTTAATCACAAACTTAAATATAATAAGAGATATGTAGGTTATATTGAATATGCTTATTTTTTGTGAAGTTATTAAAGTAATTACAAAGTAATACAATGAACAGTTAGGAAAGATTTCTCGATTAAGAAAGTAAAAAAGTCAGTTGTTTTCAATACTGGAGACAAATTGATGCTCTTCACTAATTATTTTTGAAATAGGTTATGTTTTTAGTTTACACATATTTCATCATAAACTCTTTTTATAATTACTTTATTTTCTAATATGGTTACAAAATTGTTCATGACTATCAGTCATAGAATGTACTCAACCTTTCACCAGTCCACGTTTCCAGCCACCAATTCCCTAATTTCCCTCTCCCCCTCACCCACCCTACCCACTCTTGCTTCTTAGTAGGATTTTACTTCTCTTTTTCCACCCATCCTCTTTCTTTCTTCCATTTATTCCATTTTGACGACCTGCCTTGCACTACTGCTAATGTAGGAGTTTTTATCATGCATATCACTTTATTCCCTTTAGCACCCATTTGGTCCAAAGTGATGATTTCTATCTATCATTGTCATAGTGTTCCTTCTCTACCTTAATTGAATTGCTCCACTGTTTTGGCAAGCTTCCTACCATGTACTGGTCCTCCTTGTCCTCATCTTCATTGTTTCTGGATATTATTACCATATTTTTCTTATATAACACAAATGAGATTATTTTATGTCTATGTGTCTCCCTGTGACTCATTTCACTCAGTATTATAATCTCCATATCCATCCATTTATAAGCAAATTTAATGACTCCATTTTTCCTAATAGCTGCATAGTATATCATTGTGTAGATGTAACACATTTTCTATAGCCAAGCATCTGTACTTGGAATCTAGGCTGGTTTCCAGATTCTGGCTATTGTAACTAGTTTTGTGATGAACATAGGAATTCAGAGGACTTTTCTGAATGATGTTTTTGTGTTCTTAGGGTATGTCCCTAGAAGTGGAGTGGCATCGCTAGATCATATGGAAGCTCAATTTCTAGTTTTCTGAGGAATATCTGTCCAGTCTGCATTCCCACCAGCAGTGAAAGAGAATCCCTTTCTCCCTATATCCACACCTGCACTGATTGTTCTTGTTCTTTGTGATGTGTGCCAGCTTCTGTGGTGTGATATGATACCTCATTGCTATTTTAATTTGCATCTCTCTGGTGATTAGTGATGTGGAGAACTTTTTATGTGTCTTTTGGCCATCTGTATTCCTTCTTTGAAGAAATGTATGTTTATTTTTCTGCCCATTTTTGAATGGGATTAAATTATTTTTCTTGCTAAATACTAACAGTGCCTTGTATATCTTAGATATTATCCCCTATGTGATGTGTATTGAATGAAAAGTTTCTCCCATTCTGTGGGTAGTGTTTGTATCCTAGTCACTGTTTCATTTTAGGAGCAGAATAAACTTCTCTTTAATCCTGGAGATGTTTCAGTATATTTTATATGCAATAATATATTTTTAAGTAATTTTCATTTATTTTAATAATGCATAAGACCATAGTTTTCTCCATGTATACTGACCAGTGAGAAAAACTGCTATACTTACATTTTTATAGATGTAAAATTTCTAATGATAACTATATGTAAATAATGTAAAAATACAAATACATAAATTTATAAAAAAATAAATGTGCATGTTAATACTTATACTTATTTGTAATAGTCCAACCTTAAACTAGTTAATATTGATATTTATATACAATCCTGGTACATAGAACAGTTTAAAACAAGACCAGGTTATATTATTAATGAAAAATAATTAACATATGCTTAGCTGAAGAATATTCATGGCCTATTGGCATGAGAAATTTCTTATCCCTTATTATCAGTGAAATACAAATTAATATGTAAATGAAATAACATCTAATACCTGTAGGAATGGCACATGATAAAAAAACATTTAAGTACAGATCTACCATATGACTCAGCAATTCCACTTCTTGATATCTACCCCCAAGACATAAAACATTCATGTAAAAGGTCATTATATGCTGTTCATAGCAGCACATAGTGCAACAATTAGGATATAGTAACAGTCCATTTTATAATACCAGATGTATTCCTGGTACAATCAAAAAATTAGGCAAGGAATGCAGGTACCTAGATTACCCTAGATTCTATTACCAAAATTAGTAGTATAATTAAGGAGTGATGAAGAGGTGGATTGGAAAAAAACATGGGCAGGGGTTAAGAGGCCCCAACACATCATTTATATAGTGGTCAATATTTATGGTGAAAGCACAGTGTTAGCAAGAATACAAGCAAGAAACCCAAACTACAATAACTAAACTTAATAAATATGTTTACCAAGGAGGCAGACTGGGAAATAAGAAGGAACCCTGGGAACTTGGGTGGAAGGAAGGTCACCTTGCTGGTGGGATAGATGTGGTATATAGTATGTCACAAACTCTATTATGGGTAACTTTCTAAATCATGGTACCTTAATTGAAAATATTTATGCATATATAAATATGCATTTATATATTTCACATTGTCTTTTATATTAAATCCAACTATATATGGGTTTAAAAAGAATCCATAAACCTCCAAACCTATTCTTTAAACCTCTGTAGTCTCCACTAATTTGTACTTCTAGGTATAATCCATCTTTCATCTCACAGCAAAGAAGGCTTCATTATATCTGGAAAACTCTGAGACATTACATGCTGACTTTCTTATTTCTGGACTCCACATTGCTGGTTTTTAAAGTCACAGTTCTGCTGCTTAGAGAAATACAAAAGAAATAGTTATGAGAGTGCTCATTCCTAGGGCCTATAGGGATTCACATGGCCTCAGGCCTTGTGACCATAAACCAAATGACACCATTTAAACATCTTTCCTGTAGTCTCAACACCATGACCAGAGGAATCCCTTGAGTTAATAATATAATAAACAGGAAGCTGCATGTTCTCATTTTCTGTTAAGGAGTGCAACAGTCTGAATAATTTTCACTTCAGGAATGCACTAGCTTATGAATATATTCTTTCCTCATTATTTTGTTTAGCCTAATTCAAAAATCTGTGCAGATTTAGCAGGTAAGAAAACTATATGTTAACAAAATATGTATATTTTAAATGTTATTTTAAATAGAACATTTGTTTTCAATGCACAAAAGACTTTATCGAACTCTGAGGAAAACTTCAGAATCTTTTCTCTCAACACTATTATCCCCTTGAACTAAAAAGCATAGTTTGAAAATTTGAAACCAATTTATTTTTATCTCTTTGGCCCCTGAAACCGATTTCTGATTTATTTCTAATTCTTTCCTGTATCATTCATTTCATAAGGCATAAAATTTGATATACTCTTACTTCCTGAAACAGGAAGAAGAAAGGATCATATGGAGACACAACTTTGAATCTAAAATACTATTGGTTAATAGACGTTTTGGTAGTGTAGTGTTAGAACATTGTATGTACAAAATGTACATTGTATGTACAAAAATCCTATTATTAACAGAATTGTAAACCATGATGAGTCAAATTAAATTTGAAATTAAAACATATTAGTGAATAGTTTAAAATAGTTTTTCATCATGACTTTGTAGATCTAATTTTTTTTGTTTTTGTTTGTTTGCTTTTGTGGGCCACACCCATTTTATTTTAATAAACAGGTAATGAACAAAAATTATTTGAATGGAGCCAGGAGGAATCTGTGGCTTTAGTTTCATCTCTGCTATTGACTAGCTATATGAAAAAAATATGAACCACTCAAATCATAGCTTAATATAATTAGATAAATATTAACACTGTGATATTCATGACATTAGTTAACAGCATTTCTGAAGCATCAATTATCAGTTGTATAATTCCTACTACATACTATTTTCTTCTTAGAGGAATTAACTGACTAAATTATGATTAAAGAAGGTCATGCATTAAGTTCAATGTTTTCTGTTACTTAAAAAATCATCTAGGTGCTCACTTTGGCAGCATATATGCTAAAATTGGAACAATACAGAGAAGATTAGCATAGCCCCTTCTTCTTTTTCTTCTTTGGCAGCATATATGCTAAAATTGGAACAATACAGAGAAGATTAGCATAGCCCCTTCTTCTTCTTCTTCTTCTTCTTCTTCTTCTTCTTCTTCTTCTTCTTCTTCTTCTTCTTCTTCTTCTTCTTCTTCTTCTTCTTCTTCTTCTTCTTTTTTGTTTTTTGTTTTTTTGTTTTTTTGTTTTTGGGTTACACCCAGGAGCGCTCAGGGGTTACTCCTGGCTCCATGCTCAGAAATCACTCCTGGCAGGAGGCTCGGGGGGCCATTTGGGATGCAGGGATTTGAACCAATGGCCTTCTGCATGAAAGGCAAATGCCTTACCTCCATGCTATCTCTCCAGCCCCTCAATTTCTTCTTTATATATTTATTTACTACAACTTTTAAAATAAAATTATTTTGGATGATAATAATAAATGTTGGCTTTCCATACACTTTACTAAAAGCCTTCTTTGCAACTCTTATTTTGTATGCTGCAACAACATTTTATCACACTTACTAAAATTCTTATACCCACCAGTATTAATAAAATGTACAATATTTGTTTCTGTATCGATTTTCCTAGGTGGTTGTCAAGTAAGATGGGAACTATTGCTTTGATGGCCAGTAAGCATATTAAAATACTGTTTTCTCACCAGGCAACCTATCAGAATTACATCAACAGCAAAAATGTTGTTAATTAAATTTATACAAGCTAAGGTGATTTTCATATTATAAAGTTACATTTTTCAAAGAATTATATACAATAGTATACATTGAGGTGATTTGTGTCAAAACCAAATAAAAAGGTATTTTCAGGTTCCTTAGAAAAGACAATACTTATACAATTATATTACATTTGTCTTTAACTGAAATATTAAATTTATTTACAAATATAAATGTTTTTTTTTAGTTTTTCGGCCACACCCAGTGATGCTGAGGAATTATTCCTGGCTATGCACTCAGAAATCGCTCCTGGTTTTTCAGACCATATGGGATGCAGGGGGATTGAACTGTGGTTCATCCTAGGTCAGCCTTGTGCAAGGCAAATGCCCTACCACTGCACCACTACTTTTGCTCCACATGAATGTTTTTCTGGAATTTCTGAATAAGACTTCTTGACTAATTGATAGTTGACAAGATATTTTATATAATTAAATTTTCTTAAACTCAGATTTGGTATTTTTACATGAAAGAGGTGAAAATTTATTTTTGAGTGTCAAAGTAAATCTCTTAAGATTCATGATCCTCTTTTTGAGGCCCATTTTCATTTTGTAAAACTATTTTTTTAAATTTTTCTATACTCACTGGTCAAATATAGAAAATAATTTAGTAAGAAATCATGAATCCAAAGATATACTAGAGAACCCTATTAAAATCCATATATCCTATTCAAGATAAGATTTAAATAAATACTATGAACATTTACAAATTAAGGGTTTATAAAGATTTTGTGTTCATGTTGAAAAAGGCTGTGATAGTTTAATACACTTTAAATTAATAAAAGAACAAATACAATCTCATTTAATATTTGCTGTTCTAACACAGTGACTCAAACTTGATGTCATAGTGGAATCACCAGGGTAGTTTAAAAAACATATATACATAAAGATGTAAGGAAAGATTTTGACTAAATAAGCATTTCCTGGGATCTGAGTCACAATATGTTTCTCAAAATGAGTCAGCTGTAAAGTTAAGGCTGAGACTTATAGACTTACGTTGTAAATTTCCAAGACATACTCACTGCTTGTGTTTGAAAAGTTGAACCTATCAACCCATCTAAATTGATGTTTCACTATCCTTTTTATGCTTAGGTTAAAACAGATGCTATTTTAACAGTGGTTTTTGATATTGAGCAATTTCTGTTTTTTCTGTTGACGTGCATCATTTATACTTATATCAAAACATTGGTTTATCTTGAACTTTCATATTTTATTATTATTTATTATTATCTAATAATTATATGTTAATTATATTATATAATAATTATTTTAATTATCTTATTTTAATTTTCCATATTTTATTCATACTACAAGTATCACTGAAATTTCTACCCAGGTCAGAAGGGTAATACTAGATATCTTGGAATGAAAATACAGAAAATGTTCTAACGTTTTATTGCCGCTCTTGTTTATCATATGAATTACAAGGTTGGAGAATTTATCTCATATATTTTCTTTTATATAAACTTCTTTTATATAAAAGAAAAGGGCTATAGTTGTTCAGGAAAAGAATAAATATGTGAAAAATTATTATAAAGAACATTTTTCTTTAAAAATAACTAAATTCAAGTTTAAAAAAAGGAGAAAGAGTAAAATTAATTTGCTAACTTCACTGAGATTTTGACACTATTAAGAAAACTTGTTTATATGATAGAAAATATCTATTTCAAAATTGAGTTTAATTCACTTCTGGATGCTGGGAAAATGTGAACTATTTATCAAAATCCTCAATAATGATATGCCAATCTTAAACAAACTTTCAGAGCAATGGGTGATTTATGAATGGATATGAATCATCTATCTTTGAATTTCCAGTTCCTGATTCACATGAGCTCAGGATATTAAATAACTATTATAGGACTCTCAATAAAAAGTAATTTTCTCTTAGAAAAAAAGGCAGAAATAGAAGTTGTGTTATGGTCCACAATTTTTAACTTCTGAACACCAAGTACATCAACAAAAGAGAAATGTCCAGTACATTCTAGGATAATTGCTGAGCAAAATGAATAAACTAAGTTAACCCATCATAGACTTAACATTATATAACAATGACAACTCATGTCTAAGAATACACATAAGAAAAACACTTTTATGACCCCTACAAGTTATTTTACTCACTCAGGCATGCATTCAGATAATATCTACACCATTAAATTAGAAACACATGGATAATTTTATGTGAAATAAATTAAAAGCACTATTTGTTGATCTCTTTTACTTGTGGGATTCATTATTTTTCATATTAAATAGTGGATTCTAAAGTGTAAGCTTCATAAAGTTTTTTGCAGCACATTTTGGTCCCAAATACAATGATATCATATCAAGAAAAGTTATATTGTGGGCTGGAGAAATAGAAAAGGAGTTAAGATGTTTTGCTAGCATGTGACCAATTCCTAGTCAGTCCTTGGCATTACGTATGGTTCCAAGAGCACTAATAGAAGCTCTACTTAAACACAGACACAGTGCCAGAAGTAAACCTTAAGCATCACTTGGCTCAGCACAATTTCAACCCCACCCCCAAAAAATAAATATTGAATAAGGCTATCAAACAGGAAACTTTTCTCCCAAACAATTCCAGTTTATTGTTTTCTTTCTATTTTTATCTAACTCCTCCTCTTTAGAAGAGGAAACACATCCTGCTTCTCTCATCACCTAAATCCTAAATGTTAACAAGCTTCATCTTTTGGATTAAGCTGTGGATACTCTTTCTTCTATAACTTTACCTTTTTTTTATATCACCTCTGTGATTTTAAATGTCAACAATCATCTTTCTACATAAAACTATTTAGAAAAATACATAAAAATATAAAATACAAAAACAACTCAACTATAAAAGTTTTAACTATTACATTATTTGCCGTTATAGTTAATATTATGGTGTTAGTCTATTGTGTATGAAGGATTTCTCAACTATAATCTTGAAAAAATGTACCAAAATTTCTAAGGATTTATTTAAACAAAACTACTCCATAAAACATTGTTTTATTTACTTTTGTCAATATGAACTTTTTGGCACCTGTAGTGTCCTATCACACATGATTGTCTATACCTCTCTGTCCATCCTATTTTATTATTCTTTCTTAATTTCTCTTCTACAGCCATTCCTAGTAAAGGGTCCCAGGGAGGTCACTTCTGAGTGTTTCTATTCATTTCCATGACCTGCAATATCTCTAATATAGTATAACAATTTATTAACAACCTCAGAGTTATTCTTACTCTTTCATGTCAAAATTGTAATCAAATGCACAGTAATTATGCCTACCATTCAAGATAAATATACCTAGTAAGAAATTATCCTTTGGGATCTCTGACTTCTTTAATTACGTAGTGTTGACTATTATTAGTACTTTAATTTGGAGTTGATTAATACAAAGTGTCCATCTTTGTCCCTTACTACTTTCCTAAGTATAAAGTTTGCATCATCTGATATTAGTATGGCCACTCCAGCTTTTTTATGGGTGTTGTTTGCTTGGATGATATTCCTCCAGCCTTTTATTTTGAGCCTATATTTGTTCTGGCTATTCAGTTGCGTTTCTTGTAGGCAGCAGAAGGTTGGATTGAGTTTTTTGATCCATTAGGCACTCCGTGTCTCTTAACTGGTGCATTTAGTCCATTGACATTGAGAGAAAGAATTGTCCTGGGAATTGGTGCCATCTTTACATCAAAGTTTGGTGTGTTTGTTGGTCAGTCTTGTCTTAAAGTAGGCCATTCAGTTTTTCTTTTAAGAATGGTTTTGAGTCTGTAAAGTTTCTGAGCTGTTGTTTGTCTGTGAAACCTGAAAGTGAGTTTTGCTGGGTGCAGTATTCTAGGCGAAGCATTTATTTCATTGAGTTTTGTCACTATGTCCCACCACTGCCTTCTGGCCTTGAGTGTTTCCAGTGACAGGTCTGCAGTAAATCTCAAGGATGTTCCCTTGAATGTAATTTCTCTTTTCAATCTTGCTGCTTTCAGAATTCTGTCTCTATCTGTGGGATTTGTCATTGTGACTAGGATGTGTTTTGGGGTGTTTTTCCTGGGGTCTCTTTTAGTTGGTACTCTTCGGGCATGCAGGATTTGATCGCATGTATTCATCATTAGCTATGGTAGTTTCTCTTTAATGATGTTCTTGACTGTTGATTCTTCCTGGAGATTTTCTTCCTGGGTCTCTGGGACTTCAATGATTCTTAAGTTGTTTCTGTTGAGCTTAACAGAGACTTCTATTTTCATCTGCTCCATTCTTTGAGTAATATTTCCATTGTTTGATTATTTGCTTTAAGGCTTTTTTTTCCAATTTCTCCTGCTGTGTGGAATTGTTATTCATCTCATCTTCCAGTGTACTAATTCTACCCTCAGCTGCTGTTAACCCATGGGAAAGCTCAACCATGTTTTTCTTCAATTCATCTACTGAGTTTTTCAGACCTGTTATTTGACCTGAAATTTCAGTTTGGAGTTTTCTGATTTCTATCTTCATATTCTCTTGATTCTTATTAGTGTTCTCTTCTATACTTTGAGTTCTTTGATCATCTTCCATATTGCAATTCTAAACTCATTATCTGAGAGACTGACTAGTTGGTTGGTCATGTTCAAGTCATCAGAGTTGCCATCTTCATTCTCTATGTCTGGCACTGGCCTGCCATTGTTTCCCCATTGTCACACTTGTGGGTTTTTCTACGTGTTGTTATTGTTTTCATTGGCTAAATGAAATGCAGGGCCAGAAAGTGGAGCGGCCGTGCTCCTCTAGCTCCACCCTTTCTGGGCTTGTAAACTCACCTCCAGGGAAGGCTCCAGGGAAGGTGAGCCGTCCTCAGATGTGCTACACACAAAATGAAACCAGGTCAAAAATGGAGCACAGCACAGAAGACAGGCAAATAGGGGTGCTGGCATCTGAGTTCCAGCAGAGTTCAGTGGCTTCCCCTTTCTGGGCGTGTAAGCTCAGCTCCAGGAAAGGCTCCAGGGAAGGCGAGCCGTCTGCAGATGAGCCATACACAGGATGAAATCAGGCAGAAAATGGAGCACAGCACAGAAGACAGACAGATAAGGGTGCTGGCATCTGAGTTCTGGCAGAGTTCAGCCTCTAGCACAGTTCTTAGTGTGATTTTTTCTTCTTGTTTCAATGGTGTTCTTTCCTTAGAAAGAGCGCACGGCCGCATAGTGAAGCGCAGCGGTCGTGCTCTGCTGAAGCCTCTTTTGGCCCACTCCCAAGAGGTTCAGGTGACAGGATAGGAGACAGACACACACAGGCAGCACTCACAATTTCTCAGTGTCCAATTCCTCTTTATTTTAAGAAATAATTATAACATCAGAAATAATTTTGGTGATTCCTCCTCCAAAAAGTCTCCAACTGACACATATAAATTATGATTGAAATTTAATTATCAATTAATTATTTTTCATAGAATACTGTTTCTAAATTATTCATTATGAGATAAATTATAATATTTGGTATATATTCAACTAAAAGAACTCACCTAAAATAATGATAATCTTTAATGGAAAAAATTGTTAAGCATATTTATATTCCTATTTCCTGAAAACTTTCAAGTATCAAAAATAGACGTGTAGCAAATAAAGGGATGAAAATATTTCATGATTCCAAAATATCTATAAAAATGTGCTTATAAGTAATATAAATATTTTTATAAAAAAACACCTATGTGAGTTGGAGAAATAATACAGCAGGCAGCACACTTGTCTTGCTTGCAGCTGACCTGGGTTGAATCCTAGGCATTCCTAAGGTCACCAAGCATACCAGGAGTTATTCATGAACATTTTGAACAGGAATAATCACTGAGCACTGCTGGGTGTAGCCCCAAGACAAAAATAAAAACCAAACAAATAATAAAAGAACACCTATGCATTGTAACTCTTCTTTACGAAAAGAATTCTCATCCAAATCTAAGATAAACCCTGTCTAAAATATGAACTTTATTTATTTATCTATTTATTTATTTTGGGTTTTGGATCACACCTGGCAAAGCTCAGGGGCCACTCCTGGCTCTATGATCAGAAATCACTCCTGGCAGGCTCAGGGGACCATATAAAATGCTGGGATTTGAACCCCTATCCTTCTGCATGAAAGCAAATGCCTTACCTCCATGCCATCTCTCTGGCCCCAACTTCATGTATTTTTAAGAATGTCAACAGTATGGTGTTTGTGGGTTACTATGGCATATTGCTAGGAGTGGGGTCGCTGAATTATATGGACATTCATGAGGCAGAAAAGCCTTCTACATTCTTATGTTCATTGCAGCATTATTTACAATAACCAGAATGTGAAAAAAACCAAAGTGTCCAAAAACAGATGAGTGGATAAAGAAACTAAATGGAATACTACACAGATGATAGGAAAATGAAGTCATAAAATTTGATTATACATGTGTGAATATAGAGTATTATGCTGAATGAAATGAGTGAGAGTGGTAGATATAGAATAATTTTACTCATTTTTGGGATATTAGAAAAGTAATAGTATGCTAGTAATATCTAAAATCAATAGAGATGATTGCCAGGAGGACTAGTATATGGTTTGAAGCTTGCCACAAATAGTAGAACAGTTTACTTAGGGCAGAGAAAGCACCAATGACAATGACGATGAAAGTTGGATCTGATCACTCTAGGCTTGAGTTTTGGGCTGAAAGTGGATAAAGTAATATGCACGGTAACCTTCATTAACAATAGTGTGAACTGCAATATCAAAATGGAAAAAAAAAAGAAGTAAAATATCAACCCTAGAGGCTAACAAAGGGGGAGGGTGGGAGAAAAACTGGGTACATTGGCAAAGGGAAATGTGCACTGGTAAAGTGTGGTATATATTGTATGACTGAAATACAATCATGAACAATTTTGTAAACAGGGTCCTTAAATAAAAATAAGCTTAAATTTAAATGGAAAAAATAAAAAGGAAAAAAGGGAAAAAAGAAAGAAGGAAGGAAAGAGAAATAAAGAAAAAAGTAAAGAAGAGGGAAGGAAATGAAAGAAAATATGAATAAACTGTGAACTTTGTTGATATTCTGTCTTTTGTTTATTAATTATAACATATATGTAATGTGTTAATGCTAGTAGAAATAAGGAATTCAGGTATATAGGTTCTTGTTGTACTAGTTTCTTAATTTTATTCTGAATCTAATGCTTCTAAACATAAGATCTAACTTGAAAAATATTTTTCTGAAGTCAGTTATAAGCTTACCTTATTCTTTTAAACAATTGGGAAAAATTAATATGATATCTACTTTGAAACACAATACTCTATATGCACTTAAAGTGATATGTTGGAAATTAGGAAAAACCATTTTGTTTCAATTATGTTTCATTTATGATTTTTAGTTTTAGTCAAGTTTGAAGCAATTAAAAAAGAAATCATTCAAGAAAAAGAAAATCAATTCTATGTACACTTTAATTTATAGAGAACCAACAACAAACTAATCCAATGATGAGTGGAAGAAAATAAAGAATAAAACCAGAGCAGAAAGCAATGATATAGAAACCAAGAAAGAAATAAAAGAATCAATGAAACCAGGAGCTGCTTCTTCAGAGGAATAATCAAGGTAGAAAAATCATTGGCAAGACTCATAAAGAAAAAAAGAGAAAGTGCTCAAATAAATAGGATGCAGAAATAAAGAGGAAAAATTACAATAAAACCCATAGAAATCCAAGCCAACTTGAGAGCTTACTCTGAATAACTTTACTTTGTTAAAATAAACTCAAGAGCCTAGAAGAAATAGAATGATTCCTAGAAACGTGATCTCCTAAACTTAATGAGGAGGAAGTAGAAAACCTAAAGAGCCTAATCACAAGCAAGAATATTAAAACAGAAATTAAAAATATTCCCCCAAGGAAAAGAAGAGGTGTGTGTGAGTCAGTCTGTGGTGTGTGTGTGTGTGTGTGTGTGTGTGAGAGAGAGAGAGAGAGAGAGAGAGAGAGAGAGAGAGAGAGAGAGAGAGAGCGGGGGGGGGGTAGAAAGAGAGAGAGAGAGAGGCAGAGAGAGAGATAGAGAGGTAGAGAGAGGAGAGAGGTATTTACCAGAGAGGTAGGCTGGGATAGGCTGGGATTGTGCCTGTGAACAAAAATGGATTCCTAAAATAGGGTTAGAAGGAAGCAACCAGCTCTTAAGTCCTCCTGGTGGGTTTTCTTTCCCATCCCAGTTCACTTTTTAATTCCCCTTCTTCCCCCACCACCTCTGAAGCCGTTTTATGAACTGTCATATGGCACCTGAGCCTCCAATAAAAACAAAAATAGGCAATAAAGAAGACAAAACAAAACAAAACAGAACTCTTCGCAAGTGGCTGAGAGTGGTCCCTCGGAGATGGTGCCTTATTCGCTGAACCTGAAAAACCTGACTAAATCATGCTAGTCCAGAGGCTAGAACCTTTGCGTTCACTTCAAGAACACTCAGGAAACAACTCGGGCCATCAAAGGTATGCATATCCGAAAAGCCACTAGAAATATCAAGGATGTCACCCTGTAGTGTAGAAGCAGTGTGTGCCCTTCCTGCGTTTCTGGGTTGTTGGTAGGTATGCCTGGGTTAAACAATAGGGCTGGACACAGGGTCATTGGCCCCCAAAAGTGCTGAATTTTACTGCACGTGCTTAAAAATGCAGAGAACAATGTTGAACTTAAGGGTTTAGATGCTGATTCTCTAGTCATCGAACATACCCAGGTGAACAAAACAACCAAGATGCGCAGCAGCACTTACAGGGCTCATGGGCATATTAACCCATACATGAGTTCTCCCTGCCACATTGAGATGATTATTTTGTTTGTTTGTTTGTTTGTTTTCTGGGGGAGGGGGTTCACACCCGGCAACACTCAGGGCTTACTTCTGGATCTACACTCAGAAATAGCTCCTGGCGGCCCGGAGAGATAGAACAGCGGTGTTTGCCTTGCAAGCAGCCGATCTGGACCAAAGGTGGTTGGTTCGAATCCCGGTGTCCCATATGGTCCCCCGTGCCTGCCAGAAGCTATTTCTGAGCAGACAGCCAGGAGTGACCCCTGAGCACTGCCGGGTGTGGCCCACAAACCTAAAAAAAAGAAAAAAGAAAAAAGAAAAAATAGCTCCTGGCAGGCTCGGGGGACCATATGGGATGCCGGGATTCAAATCACCGACTTTCTGCAAGCAAAGCAAATGCCTTACCTCCATGCTATCTTAGATGATTCTTACTGAGAAAGACCCTAAATAAGTTGAACAAAAGAAAAAGATCTCACAGAAGAAACTGAAGAAGCAAAAACTTATAGCAAGGGAATAATGAATGAATGCTTTCATTCAGAGTATATAATTAAAAGGACTGAATGCTTTAAAAATATTTTTTTCTACTGTGGATCATTTGTGTATCTTGTGAGAGTCATCTGCTCAGGTCTTTTCCTCACCTTTTGATTGGGCTGACTATTCATTTGCTGAGTTGTGTGACTTTTTAATTAATCCAAAATGAAGTTTTTCATCTGAAACAAGTTGTCATATGCATTTATACAATTATATTCTCTCAACTGCAAGGCCTAATTTTTATGGTAGTTTATTTAAATATAATGCTTTTCAATTTAATGTATGTCCATTTGTTTACCTTTTTTCCTTTTTTTATTCCTTTTTATGAGGAAATGTTACTCATTTCCTCTTTAGGAGTTGAATCTCCAAATATAATCTCTTTTGTTAAAGTTTTGAGTGTATTTTTAATAATTCTCAGTGTATTTTATGGTTTGGGATGTAACATCTAAGTCTTTAATCCACTTTTTATTTCAATTTTGTTTGGTTTCTTTCTTTTTTTTTCCTTACATTTTTACATCCCATCACTATTCATTGAAAAGGCTTTACTTTCTATATTATATATAGATTTAGCTCCTTTTACATATGTTTTATGACCAAATATATGCCAATCATAGTAATACTCTATTATATTCCATTGATCTACATCTGTTTTTGTTCTAATACCATGATTTCTCAATTACTCTTTCTTTAAAATATTGATTTAAGTCAGACTTTATACCTTTATTTTCTTCTTCTCTGTCAGAATACTATGTTAGAGTGGTTACAATTCTTGTTCTATTTCTATGAAAACTTGAATTACCCACCTCCCAATTAGAGGGGAATATAATGGAGGTACCATGACCAAAAAACAGTTGTAAGTTCATTAAGTAGTAAGCTAGGCACAGAGGGGACCACTCATTCTAGCCTCCCCAGGAGTGAGGGTAGATATGGGAGGCAGGACGGGAACGGAGGTGGGGGGAGGACAACTCGGTGATGGGAATTCCCTTGATTCAATGTTAATATGTACCTAAAATATTACTGTGAATGATATGTAAGCCACTATAACTAAAATAAAAATTATATTAAAAAAGAAAACTTGAATTAATATTTTGACAAGAATAAAACTAAAAATGTATAGGTACAATGATCATTTTAATTATCTTTTTTTTGTATGACTAATCCATGACATAGAGTTTTTCATTTGTTTTTATACTTTATTATTTGTTTTTATACTTTATCTCTTTTTATAATGCCTAATATTTTCAGTGTGTAGATATTTTACCTATTGGTTAGTTTTATCACACCAAAAGGGAGTACACATGTGTGTAAGTTTCTCTTTTATTTTGTAGTGCTAAGTTTCAAACAGAGGACCTCATACATATGAGTCATATGTTCTAAAACTGACTCATTTTCTACTTACATTTTATTTCATATTTTAATACAACTGTAAAGAATTTTTGTATTGAATTTGTACAACTTTTCAATTTTTACAGTTTTTGTTATAGAAATGCAACAGTTTTAATTATATTTATTTTTATCATTCCATTTTCCCTATTATTTCTAGTAACTTTTTGTATATATGGATATCTGGAATTTTATATGTACATATTTTAACAATATATAAAATTTAGTCCTCTTTTAAGAATATTTTGCTTTTGCAATTGGGAGTTCTAATTGTAATGTCTACAATTTCTACAACTGTGTTTCTAAATAGCAGTGAGAATTAACATACTTGAATTGTTCCAGATATTAGAGGAAAGAATTTGAGGAGGAAAAAGAACAGAATGAGGTGGAAGAGGAGTAGGACCTCCAGAAAGAGGCGAGGGAAGAGAAAAAGTGTTGTCTTTTGTGTTCTTCCTTCCCTATAACTAAGAATGAGTTCAACTCTACTACAAAAAAAACAAAATTAAAAATTAACCTGAGGTCAAAAAATATAAACTAGGTGAAAGAAAAAAATTAATTATAACATGTATTTTGCTAACTTCAATTTTTGGCTTCTAGGATGATTTTTAATGTCATAATAGTTCTTGAGATAACTAAGTACATGAGGTTTACTTTAGAGAATATTTTGGGAAAAAGAGATCTGAAGTTGATAAAATATTCAGTTGATGTAATAATTAAATCGAGTTTCCCTTCAAATAGATTAAAACTTTATATTAAAATTTGAGTTTTCAAATGTTTTTTTCTACTAGAATATCCTCGATTAGCAAATTACAAACAGAACATTAGCAATAATCTATCAACCACATTATTTCTACTATTTATAGCTAATGGAATTGGTCAATTCCATTATTTATACTTACATAGGATGGGCAACTTGTAAGCTGTATGGCACACCTAATCACAAATTAGTTTAGAGAAAGAAATTTGGCATTATAATAAAAAAATAGAAAATAGTGTTACAGGAATGCTATTCCAATAATCCATAAGTAAAGAACCACAAAATTGAACTAAGATGTGATTAAAAAAAAGATATGAGAAATATGTAGAAAATATGTAAAAAGATAGTCTAAATACAAATCAAAATAAAAGTGAAGACATAGAGACATAGAGTTTATAAATTTGTTAATACATGTAGTTAAGAATCTAGTTCATCAGTAATATTAATTCTCAAGCAGTTCTAAGACCACTTTGTTGAGAGGGACAAAACACATTTACAAGCAAACACAGACAGAATACATACATATATTTACATAATGCATATGTATGCTTTGTTCTTTTTTTTATTATTTTTGTTTATTTGGGGACAACACTTTGCAGTGCTCAGGGTTACTCCTGGCTCTGTGCTCAGAAATCATAGTAGGTTTGGGGAAGCATATAAGATACTGGGTATTAATTTTGTGTAGGCTGTGTGCAAGGCAATCACCCTACCCATTGTTCTAGCTTTCTGGCCTAATTAAATTCTATTTTAAAGGATATTAATATAGATTATTTTAATTTTATAATAATAAGAACAATATATAATAATAAAATAATATATGTTAATAATTTTCAAATAAAATTGGCAATGAATCTAAAATGATTTCATTTAAATCCCTTTAGCCTAATATAGACACAAATCCTAAATTTGTATGTTTAATCTAGATTGATAGAAAGCAAGTAAACTGCAAATGAAACGTGAAATCTGGAATTATAATGTTTTTAACTCAGAAACTAAATTTGTAAAAAAAAAAACAAATTTAATTCAAAAATTTTGGCAAATTTTTCTATAATACTATCTCTAAACTGCATATTAATATAATACACAGATTTATTTGTGACAAGTTACATCTTGCTAACCAGAGAGATTTAACCTTCATAGTATTATCTAGTTTAAAAATTCATTTCCAGGGTGTTAAATTTTAAAAGCCAACCTTTTTAACACACAAATATTGACGATTACAAAGTTAAAATTGTTCATGATTGAGTTTCAGTAACACAATGTTCAACATCCATCATTCATGAGTGGACAGCGATGTCCCTAGTTTCCCTACAACCTCCCACACTGCCACCTGCCATTATGGCATACATTTTTCTTCTCTATATCTTCTTTATTTGTTTTTTCCATTTTAGCATATGGCTTGCAATACTGTTACTGAAGTGGTATCATGCATACCATCTTACCTTCTTTCAGCACTCAGTAATTGTTGTCCACAGTTAACATTATCAACTATCATTGTCATAGATTCTTTCTATGCCCTTAATTCATTCTTGACAAACTTCCTACCATGGACTGGTCTTCCTAGTCCTCATCTCTATTGATTTTGAATAATATCAATACACTTATTGTTTTATATCTCACAAATTAATGTGGTTATTCTATTCTCTCCTTTTTCCTCTGACTCATGTCATTTATCATAATAATTTCCATATTCATCCATATATAAGCAAACTCCATGCATTCATTTTCCTAACAGCTGTGTAATATTCCATTGTATAGCTATAGCACAGTCTATCAAGTCCTCTGTTCTTGAGCACTTGGGTGGTTTTAAGACTAGCTATTGTAGATAGTGCTGCAATAAATACAGGAGTTCAGATGTTTTCTACATTAGGGTTTTAAACATCTAGTGTATATATAACAGGAGGATATTTCTGGGTCATATGGTAGCTCAATTATTATTTTTCTGAGAAATTTCTATATTGTTTTCCAAAAAGACTGGATCCATCTATATTCTCACCAATAGTGAATAAGAGTCCCTTTCTTATACATCCATGCCAACATTGGTTATTCTTGGTGGGGTTATTGTGTGTGTGTGTGTGTGTGTGTGTGTGTGTGTGTGTGTGTGTGTGTGTGTGTGTGATGAGAGATGATATCTCATTTTCATTTGTATCTCCCTAATGTTAATTGTGTGGGACATTTTTTATGTGCCGTTTGGCCACTGTTTCTTCTTTGAGGAAATTTTAATTTTTTCTCCCCATTTTTGATGGGGTTAGATTTTTTTCTTGTTAAATTCAACCAGTTACATATATCTTAGATATTAACCACTTATGAGATGGGTTTAGATGAATAACTTTTTTGAGTCTGTGGGATATCTTTTCATCCTGTTCACTATTTCCTTTGAGGTGCAGAAGCTTCTTAGTTTAGTACAGTTCCATTTATGTATTTCCTTCCATTTGCTTAGTAAATGGAAGTATATCCTTGAAGATGCCTTTAGCTTCAATGTCTTTTTCTGACAACATATTCCAGTAAGTACTTTTTGGTTTCAGGAATCAAGATACTTAATTCAAATTGATTTAACTTTTGTATACAGCATTAAAAAGAAGTTTTATATACCAAGTAGTGAAGAATTGTCATTCAACCTTTGACTTTGAGTCAGTTTGCTCTGATTATTCAAATTTACTTCCTACAGGCAGCAAAATGCTGGATTCAATTTTTAAATCAATTTCAACACTTTGTTTCTCTTAATTGGTTCATTTAATTCATTGACATTGAGAGAGATTATTGTCATGAAATTATGTGCCATTTTTTAAAGTTTCGTATGTTTGTGGGGTGTTTTTGTTTGTTTTAAAGTATCCCCTTCAGTTCATTTTTTGTTTTTGTTTTTTTGTTTGTTTGGTTTTGGTTTTGGGTCCACACCCATTGATGCTCAGGGATTACTCCTGGATATGGGCTCAGAAATCACTCCTGGTTTGGGGAGACCATATGGGTCACCAGGGGATTGAACCGAGGTCCATCCTAGACTAGCACTTGCAAGGTAGATGCCTTACCACTAGCGCTACAGCTTAGGTCCTAGTTCTTTTTTTTTTTTAAGTTGATTTTAAGTCTATAAATTTTCTGAGCTGGTGTGTATTTATGAAGTTGTATATAATTCCTTATCTGGATAAATAATGGGTTGTATATTCATGATGACATGTTCATTTATTTGATTTTTTTTTGTTTTTACTATATAAAAACACTACTTTCAGGCCTGTAACGTCTCCTTTAGTAAATCTGCTGTAAAAATAAAGGATGTCCTTTATTCATAATTTTCTTTGTTGACCTTGTTACTTTTAGTATTCTGTTTCCCTGGTTTTCATCATTCTGATTAGGATATTCCTTGAGTAATTTTATTTGGATATTTTTTAGCTGGTATCTTCCTGGGATCAAAGATGTGGTTATATGTATTCTCTAGTTTGGGGAACTTGTCATCAATGATACATTTGACTCTTGCTCCTTCATAGGGCTTTCTGATCCTTTGGCTACATGAAGATTTTTATGTTATTTCTCATAAATTCACCACAAAGTTCTCATATAAGCTGTTTATTTATTTTTAAAATTTTTCCATCTTCTACTGTTTTCTGGAGGTGGTATGTTAACTCATCTTTGAGCTCACTAATTTTGTCCTCAGCAGCTGTTACTATGTTGGTGAAGTCCTCCAGTGAGTTTTCCATTTAACCTTTCAGGTTTTTCAATTCTGTCATTTCTGTTTTATGTTTTCTTATTTCTTATAACCTGAGTTCTTGACTCATTGGCTAACAGTTCCAAATTTCTTTGAATTTCTTTTTTTTTTTAATTTTTATTGTGACCATAGTGCATTACAAATCTTTCACTGCATCATTTATGGTACATAGTGACAATGAATGAGGGGCATTCCCACCACCAGTGCTGTCCTCCCTCCGCCCCTGTCCCCAGTATGCATCCCTTATCTCCCTCCTTTACCCCCCAGAATGCTAGTGCAACTGGTCTCCACTTTTTTTTTTTTGGTTTTTGGGCCACACTCTGCGGTGCTCAGAGGTTATTCCTGGCTGTTTGCTCAGAAATAGCTCCTGGCAGGGACGGGGAACCATATGGAACACCGGGATTTGAACCAACCACCTTTGGTCCTGGATCGGCTGCTTGCAAGGCAAACACCACTGTGCTATCTCTCTGGGCCCAACTGGTCTCCACTTTACAGCTTGTTTCTTAAACATTCTCAACATTTATTCTCTAAAGACCTAAGCTGAGAGGTTATATAAATGGCTGATACAGGTTTGGTCTTCAGAGCCACTATCTTAACTCACCAAGCATGGAAAGCTTCTTTATTGTTTTCCCATTGAGGCCTTTGCAGTCTAGAAGTGTTTATAGTGTGTTGTTGTATAGGACTGGAAGAAATGTAAGCTGCTGAGAAAATTGGAGTGGCCCCACTCTTCTGAGGGCACAGATCTGGGTCTGATAATGAAGCTTCTGAGTCAGAAAAAGGGTCTGCTGCCCTTTTATCTGTCTGCCTCTCTTTTCTGGGTCTCATGGCTGGGATGGCATGCTCTTCACCTCATCTTGGTCTTTCTCTTTCTCCAAAGGCTCTGCTGACCTGTCTGGGAAAATGGGGCTTCCGAGTCATAAAGAGGACCCTGCTGCTGCTCTGTCTACACAAGCTTCTTGGGACTCTGGAAACGTTCACATTTATTTGTCTTTAACTTTACCTCTTTCACTGATTTTTATGAGTAAAGAAAACAGCAGAAAAATAATAGAGTGGGAAGAGGAATCTACTTTCCTTATCTATGTACATCTCGACACTAGTTATGACTGCCATTTTGTTGTATTAATGAAGTATTATTTTAATTCTGTGAATAAAAGGCATGTAGCACAAACCCTAGTAGTATCTTTCCAACTCTAATTTCTGACATTTAAATTTCTCCTATGTTGAGTCCTAAAATTTCTTTAAAAACATTTTATTGCAGGGCAGATCGCTCTGCATTTAATAATATGCTGAAACTAGAGGATGCTCCATGTCAGTCTGACATCTATGAAAGAAATGCACAGAATCCAGAGTCCTTAAATATGAGACTGATACCAACAATAGCTAAAGTGTGAAAAATTTCACCGGGACCTTGAGAATGACTGGAGTTGGATAGACTGGTATGCCTGGAACCCAGAGTCTGTCTTATGCCAATAAACTTCTGGGGTGAGGAGGCCTTTTTGTAATCAGGTCAAGGATTTTTTTTCCATTTTCTCCATTTTTCTGGACCTATGCAAACATTGGCGATTGCCACTATCACACCTTTACTATATATTTTTACTCTTATCCTTTAAGGAAAAAAAAATACAACTTACTGAACTTAAAAACAAATTACTGTAGTAGAATGCCTGTCTCAAATACAGGCAGGGGATGGGAAGGGGGGAGGAGTAATGTTGCACTGGTGAAAGGGGGTGTTCTGGTTATGACTGTAACACAAATATGATCAAGTTACTTAAATAAAAAATGTATTAAAATATTTTATTAAAATTAGTCTTTAGAATATTATTGAGGGCCTTTAGTTTACCACAGAGTTGTTAACTACATATTTTTGTAGTACACCATTCTTTGGAATTATTAATATTTTTATCCTTTCTTTATCAGATTTTTGTTTTTCCTCTTGGTAAATTGTGAACACCCAGCTATGCTCAGAAATACTCCTCGCTCTGTGCTTGGTGATCACTGCTACTGGGGGCTTAGCAGAACATTTCTGGTGCCAGGAATTAAACTCATGTAGGCAAGAAGCAAGGCCAGTGTCACATCCACTATACAGTATCACATATCTGCTATACTATCTTCCTGAATACTCTATGAATGATTTTCAAACATTTTTATCTGTGAATCCATACATATACCATATTTTCTCCTACACTGAATTTTACTTTTTTTTGACTCCTCTTTTGATTTCACTCTTTTGTTTGTTTGTTTGTTTTTTTTTGGGGGGGGCACACAATCATACCCAGGGATTATTTCTGGACTTTTGCTCAAGGATCATTTTGGTGGGCTTTAGACGACCATATGGGTACCTGAGGATGGAATACAGTTTAGCGACATGCAAGGAAAGTGCCTTAAAACTGTATTATCTCTCTAGCACTCTTAATTTTCTTAACTATTTTATTTATTTCAAAATACTTTATTTTCTGCATTCATCTATTTTTTTTTTTTTTTTTTTTTTGGTTTTTGGGCCACACCCGGCGGTGCTCAGGGGTTACTCCTGGCTGTCTGCTCAGAAATAGCTCCTGGCAGGCACGGGGACCATATGGGACACCAGGATTCGAACCAACCACCTTTGGTCCTGGATCGGCTGCTTGCAAGGCAAACGCTGCTGTGCTATCTCTCCGGGCCCCATTCATCTATTTTCTATACACTTGTTTTCAGGTCAATTTACTCTCTATAAATAAATATATAATTTCCATTTGGTGACTTCAAAGTGTTTAAGTCCCTGAAGTGAGTTCTAAAGCAAATAAAAGAGACAAAAAATTAGTAAATCTTACAAAGGGATAAGAAAGAATGGTATATGGGGAGGGGCAAGAATCCACTTGCTAGATGAAAAGTGTTCAGTTCTCATTTATAAGTTATTTGTATTTCCAGGATATAATACCACCAGTTTAAGCTCCACTAAATTATGCATATGTTAATGCACATATATGATTAATTGCAAGAGAGGTTATCTTTGATAACATTAAAAATAGTCTAAGTTTCACATCTGGGTCCATTTTGAGGCCAAATACAAACTGCATATGGAGAAAAGCAAGATGATCTATCAACTAAGGTAATTAAGCAGAAGTAGAAAATAGAGCCAGAAGAAGTAAGATGATGTAACATACTCCTGAGATTTTTCATACATATGAAGACAGAAATGCATGCAATGTGATTTAAACCTTTAAGGTTGGTGATGATAGTTAATTTCTAGAATACATGTACATTCCCATCTGGAGGCTATTGTCAACAAAAATTAAACATAGAATGAAAATCTTATGTGAGTAAATTTTTGGAATATTTCCTTTAATTAATTTATATTCAATGCATTTTTAAATAAATGAAATTTGAGTATAAAACTAATAGATAAATAAGCATAATTAATTTTTGCTGTTTATCTTATAATGTTATAAAATAAATTAAGATGTTTCACACAAAAGAAACAAAGATAATCTTTTAATTAAAATATAGTCTTAATCACTTATCAAACATAACTAGATTTACATAAATGAAAATATATTTATTATGAATATAAATTAAGAAAACTAGACTGAATTCCCACCATCATATATCTCTTTCAGACAACAATCTAAAATCTTAGCAAATAATTAACTTTTATATTGGTGATTTATTAACAATAGAGTTAAATTTTAAGTCAAGAAATTAAGCTATTATTTTATAGACTTAATGATTTTATTAACCTTAGTTTCAGCTAAAAACAACATGGAAAGACTGTGAGATTGCAGACTGGGAGAAGCTGAGGGGACCTGTTGCTTTGCATGTTTCTCTTCTCTGGTCTTCTGAAGCTCTCCTGAGAGGGCCACAAAGGGCCCCAAAGAACTGTCTCCTAGAGGCCTCAGAAAAACACGGCCCTCTCCATTTCTCTTTGAGGCAGCATGCTCTTTCTAACTAATGAACCCCAGCATAACATGCAGAAAAAAATCACACTACAAGAGTGACAATGGCAAAACCTCTCAGGCAAATATTATGCACAGAGAATGAAGATGATAGCTGTGATGACCGAAAAAATAACAACCATGTGATTAAACTCTCAGGTAAAGAGTTTAGAATAGAAATAATGAAGATCCTCGTGGAAATCAAAGAAAACATAGTTCTAGCTGAACAGAACACAAAGACATAAATCAGAAACTTCAAACTGAAATAACAGATCTGAAAAACACGGTAGCTGAAGGGAAAAACTCAATGAAAAGCGTCTCCAACAGTGTAAGAGCAGCCAAGGACAGAATCACTGAACTGGAAGATAAAATGCAGAACAACTTCATACAGCAGAAGAGATTGGATAAGAACCTTAAGGCAAGCGATCTGACAATGGAAAAAGTACTAAAGGAATGTGAACAAATGAAAATATAAGTCTTTGATAAACTCAACAGAAACAACATAAAAATCATTGGAGTCCCAGAGGCCCAAGAAGGTGATCTCCAGGAAGAAGCAATAGTCAAAGACATTAACACAGAGAAACTCCCAGAGCTAAAGACTACATGCAATCAAATCCTGCATGCCCTAAGAGTACCAGCTAAAAGAGAGCTGAAGAAAAACTCCCCAAGACACATCCGAGTTAAAATGACGAATCCCACAGATAGAGAAAACTGAAAGCAGTAAGATCAAAAAGGGAAATTGCATTAAAAGGAGCATTCTTAAGATTAACAGCAGACATGTAAAAAAAAAAAACCTCTCAAGGCCAGAAGACAGTGGTGGTACATTGTGACAAGAATGAATGAAATGGAGGCTTCACCTAGAATACCACACCCAGCCTGATTTAAGTTCAAGTTTGAAGGAAAGATACATAGTTTCATGGATAAGCCACAGCTCAGAAATTTCATAGATGCAAAACCAGGCTTAAAGGAAAAACTGAAGGGTCGAATTTAAGACAAGACAGAACAACAAACACAACAAACTTATAGAAAAATATGACATTAAATGCTATTTAGTCAATGGACTAAATGCACAAATTAAGAGACACAGAGTGGCAAAATGGATAAAAAAAAGATGAATCCAACCTTTTGATACCTACAAGAAACACACCTGAATAGTCAGAACAAACATAGACTCAAAATCAAAGGATGGAGGAAAATCATCCAAGCAAGCAACACCCTTAAAAAAGCTGGGATGACCATATTAATATCTGATGACACAAACTTTAGACTCACAGAAAAGTTGTAAGGGACAAATATCTAATTACACTTTAATATTAGATAAATAAATTATTGAGAAAAAATTATGTTTTAGCTAAAGTTACATTCTAGGATACAATTTTTTTCCCAACAGTTTCTGTTATTTTGTTTGAAGGTGGGAGGCCAACCTATTCTAATTAGAATATCTCCCAGTCTTACCTAGTGGTCCATACCTGGTCTTCCTTGCATACAATATTTAAGTTTGAGTATTCATGGTACCCATCCCAGGTAAGTAAATAAAGTAAAAGATGACTAAATGTTATATTTGCTGTTATGTAATCCTCTTAAATGGCACTTAAATATATATTTATCATGCATATAAATTTATAAGTAGACTGATTACAGTAACTTAACAAATGCAAATGTCTGTAAAAACTTAACACACCATAATTACTTTCTTTGCTTTTTAACAAAAGCAAGTACTTCCCTTGATTTTTAACAAATGTTGTAACAGACTGCAACAGATATAATAGTTTAAAACTACAGAAATCTATTTTTCTATAGTTCTAGACGCAGGGGTCCTCAAACTTTTTAAACAGGGGGCCAGTTCACTGTCCCTCAGACCATTGGAGGGTTTGACTATAGTAAAAACAAAACTTATGAACGAATTCTTATACACACTGCATATATCTTGTTTTGCAATGAAGAAACAAAACAGATACAAATACAATATGTGGCCTGTGGGCCATAGTTTGAGGACCACTATTAGAGGCTAAAAATGTTTAATGTCAAATGGTTCTTTTTCTATGTCATCACCCTCTTGCTCGATCTTATGAGTCCTTCTAGCACTGGATTTAGAGATAAATTGGAAGGCCCAGAATAATCTCTTCATCTCAATGTCTTAAATGTAACAGCATATACAAAGATCATTTTTACAAAAACAATATTCAGAGATTCTGAAACTAAGACATGATTCTTTCAGGAGCACATCATTCAACCTATTCTAAGTATTTTAAAGTGTAGCATCTTTTAGATTTTCCCATAGTATACCTCATTAATAGAAAAAATGGTATGATAGTGGGAAAAATATCCTTCAAATTTAAAGTATTTTAAGTCTTCTAGAAAAGAAGATAAGAGAGATACAAAAGGAGAATAGGATATATGCAGATCACATAATTACCTAGAAAATTAAGAATAATTAACTATGTGGCCCGATCAGTGGCCCTAGCCTAGAACTGACTGCACTTAGATCTCCCTGCATCCCATAAGGTCTCCCAAGCCAGGAGCTATTTCTAAGTGCATAGCCAGGAGTAATGTCTGAGGGTCACCTGTTGTGGCTGAAAAACAAAACAAAAGAATAATGAACTAGCTGAAATTACTAATTTTAGGAGTATATATCCTATTGTCATGCATCAGAAATAAAAATTTACACCTATCTTTAATGTATAAATTATATCATCAAATCTTTAAATTTCTTAATATATATTTAGATTGGTGATGTCAACTACCAGCTAATAGCATTGGCAGTATCTTGCATACAAGACCACCCGACCCAGGAGCAATTTCTGAGCTCATAGCCAGAAGTAACCTCTGAGCCTCATTGGCCCAAAAACTAAAAAAGAAAAAAAAAAAAAAAATATATATATATATATATATATATATATATATATATATATATATATATATATATATATATATTTGGTTTTTGGGCCACACCCGGTGGTGCTCAGGGGTTACTCCTGGCTGTCTGCTCAGAAATAGCTCCTGGCAGGCACAGGGAACCACATGGGACACTGGGATTCGAACCAATCACCTTTGGTCCTGGATCAGCTGCTTGCAAGGCAAACGCTGCTGTGCTATCTCTCTGGACCCAGAAAATATTTTACAACTTGATAAAAAGAAAAAAGAAGTGCATTCTTGCAACTTATATACATTAGCCATACAACTTAACTTTAAGTTTTTCTTTTATTTTCTTAAACATTTTTTTCTTTCCACGTGTATTTTAGAATGAGATATTCATGATTTTATACTATTTCGATTTTGATTAGGACTTTTCTGATTTAAGTTCAAAGAAATTAAACATAAAAAGGTTGAATATAACCCATGTGCAAAATATAAATCTCCATATGTACGATACACTTTGTACCCACATTCAAAAATATAAATTATGTCCCCATAAATACTGGCATGATTTTAAGTCATGTCTGTTGCTAATGTAACATTTTTCTATAAATATCTTTGGCTTTATACAAATTTTCTGTGATGGGCTCCTTTTCTAAACTCTAAAGATGCCACTATTCTCAAATTTACAATGTCTGTCTTTTCTTCATTTTTAAATTCAGTCAAGCAATCTGACTAAAGGTTTATTAATATTACTGATTTATCAAATAAATAGCTCTGGCTTTAACTTCTACTCCATCTTTAAATATATATGTATATTGGGGGGGGGGCATACCAGGTGTTGTTCATGTTCATTTACTCCTGGCTCTGCATTCAGGAATTACTCCTGGCAATGCTCAGGAACCAAATGGGATTCTGGGATTTGAACACAGCTGTGCCCTACCCACCTTACTATCTCTCTAATCTCCTCCATTTTTTTTAAAATTTCATTTATTTCCACACTCATCATTTTCTTTTTTTTTCATGCTGAATTTAATTTGCTCATTTATTTTTTGGCTGTATATGGCAGGAATTGAAGTCACCATTTTGAGAGTTTCATTTCTGCCTACATAAAATTTCTTCTCAATTTATTAAATTAATTTATAGTTTCAAAAAGGCCCAAGGACCTGGTGAGGCTGTATGTGTCTTGGTAATTTTTAAACTATAAATTAAATTAAAACAATGTAATTGATAAAGCACATTATATGAGCACAATGAAATGAAATTCTAAATCAAGATATCTTGGAAGCCAGCTATAATTTTGAACCAAAGATATAAAATGTATGAAATATGATTAAATTTGTATGGGGAACAAATTTTATTTAACTAAATACATAAGCAGACAACAATGAATATCTCAAAATGGTAACTTCAGCTACTACTTTATATAACCAAAAGGTAAAGGTAATGAGCACTTTAAATTCAGCATAATAATCCAGCAGTACCTGGAATACAATAAATAGAATAAAGTGTCCCAGTATTGAAAAATATTTTATCACATCATAAAGAGAAAAAAGTAATAATGCAATGTTGCAAATTATGTGCATTAACTCTGCAACGCACTTTAATTTTCTCATTTTTTAAACATTTCAATAAAATCCAATCTTATTAAAGGGTAATATATCTGATTTATGCTTTTATTTCCATGAACATGCATCTTAAAGTATACAACTTGTGATCCTAAGTTAAGTTGATCTTCAGAAGCTTGGATTTACCTGTGGAGATTTTTGGTCTAGAAACATCTCTTTCAGTATTATTTTAAAGATCATAAATGCCTGTTTAAGGGATATTTTTAAAATATATACATATGTATCCAAATATTGTTTTAAATGCAAATATTAGGACTGGTTGTTTAAGGAAACATCTCACAAGTAACTGTGACAAAATATAATTTTAATGTATGATGTGAACACCAGAAGAAATAGCAAGAGTTAAAATATACTTAGACATGTGAAAAACAAAGAATTTAACATTGGCGGTAAAGTGAAGACATTAAGACTTCAGTTTTTTAAAACACAAACTGCAAAAAAATTATATTCAAACTTATATTTACACATTTCTAATTAAAAATAAAACTAAGAGTTAAAAGTTAAATGATCAATGGAGTCTGGAACTGGGGGTTGACATTCTTTTTTTTTTTTTAGTTTTTGGGCCACACCCGGCGGTGCTCAGGGGTTACTCCTGGCTGTCTGCTCAGAAATAGCTCCTGGCAGGCACGGGGGTCCATATGGGACACCGGGATTTGAACCAACCACCCTTGGTCCTGGATCGGCTGCTTGCAAGGCAAACGCCACTGTGCTATCTCTCCGGGCCCTGGGGGTTGACATTCTATAAAAACTTAGATATAGCAGCATATACTCTACTTACTTTAAGACGTTTTTCTTTTTATTCTACTTTCTCGCATTGTTTCAGTTGAAACATAACATTTTAGAAAGGACAGTTCTTTTAAATTTATTTTTAACAGATGGCTTTGATATAATTTGCCAGAGATCCACCCAAGAATCCTGCCTCACAAAACAAGGGTGGAGATTTTCTGAGATTTGGGAGAATATGTTTTCTATCTTTGTAAGACTGCTCCATAGCTAATCTAAAAGCCCGGAATAAGATAATCGGAATTCAAAAATTTATATGCCAGTTTCTAATTACATATAGGTGATAAAACTGTTTCTAAGATGTATTAATACTGAAGTAAGAACTGTTTGTTGATGCTGCATTAAGTTCTTCTTTTTCACTCATGAAGCTTACCACAAAGGAAGAAATAACTACACTAAAAACTATTATATTAATGGTAATGAGTGAGAGAAGTACAATATCTGTCTGAAATATAGGCAGGGGGTGAGGGAGGAGAGAGATGAGAGGCATTGGTGATGGGAATGTTGTACAGGTGAGGGGGATATTTTTTTTTATGACTGAGGCCAAACTGAAAACATGTTTGTGATTTTGAAGAATAAAGTATTATTAAAAAAAAGAAGTTTGGGGGCCGGGAAGGTGGCGCTAGAGGTAAGGTGTCTGCCTTGCAAGCGCTAGCATAGGACGAACCATGGTTCGATCCCCCGGTGTCCCATATGGTCCCCCCAAGCCAGGGGCAATTTCTGAGCGCATAGCCAGGAGTAACCCCTGAGCGTCAAACGGGTGTGGCCCAAAAACCAAAAAAAAAAAAAAATTCAGAGGCAAAATATATATTTAGTCTGAAGGATTTTTAGTGATAAAAGCCTAAAACTGAATCAAGAAGTAATTCATCATGTCAATATATTTTTATATTTTAATATTTGACAAATTTTCTTTGTGCACCTGCAACTATAGTTACATTTTTAAACCTCAATTTATGTGTACTAATACAGCTTTAAAATGATAGGCATTATATTGCTGATATTATATTTTAACAAAATGAATATCTAATATTTTAACATGTTAACAAATGATCATGTTTAAAGAAAAGCACAAATTCTGTTCATCATTATGTAAGACCAAATATGTATATTCTACAATATAAAATCTGTATGATCACACAGTCAATTTTGGTAAACTAAACCATAAAACACCTGTTAACATTAATTTTATTGTAAAGGTTTCAAGACATTTTTAAGTACAGTTAGGAAGACAAAGAAAAAGAACTTGACTTTTCTTTGAGGTCAAATTGGAATTCTTCTACTTATCACAAATCACATCACAGTGGGTGTGCTGCAGCTTAACTATATTGATAATCAATACTTTATACCAGTTTTACTTACTGCATTTATATTATTTTCTATACATCTGTGCTACAAAGCCAAGATCAACCCATTGAAAAAGAGAATAAAATACTTGTTTTGCACAAAGACACACTTAGAATTTCAAAACTGAAAGGATATATTAAGCCTATTAAATTCAAATATTCCCTTTAGACAAGCTGGTTTAGAGAGTAACACTGGGGAAAAATATTTGCCTTGCATGTAGCAGACAAGTTTAAACCCTGGAACTACATATAGTCCTTCTAACGCTGCTAGGGGTGATCCTTAAGCAGTTAAGCCAAACACCTAGAGAGAAAAAAGTAATTAATTAAAAATAAATAAGCATAGTTCATAAAATAAATTCTCTAAATAAAAATATCCATGAGGAATCAGATATAAAACTGTTAACAGTCACTACCTGATTTTGGAACCGGAGTCATAGCACTGCGGTAGAGCGTTTACCTTGCATGCAGCTGACCCAGGAAGAACCTCAGTTCATCCTCATTGTCACAGATGATCCCCCAAGCCAGGAGCAATTTCTGAGAGTAGAGTAATCCCTGAGCATCACCAAAAACAAAAAAAACAAAAAAACAAAACAAAAAAAAGTCACTACCTGATTCTTAAAACTAGCTCATATTTAACTCATTGGCATGCATTTTATTTCTGAGTTTAATTGAAATATATTTACTCTGTTGAAATTGACATCAAAGATTAAGTAACCTATAAATCAAATTTTCACTTGTCATAAAACGTCACTTTTTTTTAGCAAAAATTAAGTTAAAATATTGATTTTTTTTTCCTTTTTTGCTTTTGGGCCACATCCTGTGATTCTCAGGGGTTACTCCTGGCTATGTGCTCAGAAATCACTTCTGGTGTGGGGCATCATATGGATTACTGGAGGATCAAACCAAGATCCGTCCTGGATCGCCCTCGTGCAAGGCAAACGACCTACCGCTGTGCTATTGCTCTGACCCCCAAATATTGATAATTTAATAATGATGATTTCTGGAAAGAAATTAGAAATTACTTGATTCCAGAATTGGTGATGAAATAATAGATAACTGATTTCATAATAATCGTATCAATTTTCCTACTTAAAATTTTGGACATCTAAAAGTGAAAAAATTCTGTAAGATGTATAATTGGATAAAGACTAGATTCATTTTTTAATTTTTATTTTTTGGTTTTTGAGTCCCACCCGACGGCACTCAGGGATTACTCCTGGCTCTGTGTTCAGAAAAGACTGGGTTCAAAGATTGACAATTAGAATAAAATTCTATGTTTTTAGCCAGGAAGTAATTTGGTTCAGAAATGGAAAGTAGTTTGACCAAGGCAAACAAATGCTAAGTGGTTAGTATTAAAAGGACTTTGCTGACCACAATCTTTGCTTGTTTCATTAAACTACTCCTCAATTGTTAAATTTTATTCCAATAAACAAGAGTTTCTTCAAAAAAAATAGTAGATTTCTTCTCCCCATTTTTTGATGTGCTCTTACTGCTATTGCCAGCCAACATAAACAATAATCTAAGGTTGGTATATGGAATATTCTTGGGTTCAATATAAAACACATTTGAGAGAACATAAGAGATCTATAAAACCTTAAATTAGAGACATGAGGTTTTAGTAATAATTTATTTAATGATTCTTAATTTTTCAAACTTCAGGACTTGACTACTTTCATCACAATTTTTTCTCTGACTAACCATTGATATTTGTTGAACTTTCACTTAAATAGTAGAGAACATATCAATGGTTCCATCTACTACAACGCATGTGGACTAAGTTTTAATAAAATTGTCAGTTGAACAAAGTATACTATGGGAAACCCTTATTCCTGTGCAATTGGTAGAGTTTCATTCTCTAATTCATTCATTGCCTGGGAAATTGAAAGGCTGTTTTCTATAGGCTTAAGCTGTAAAAACTTCAGAAACAACACAAAGGCTACAACAAGTGATGGTGGTCATATGGTGGTTGACTAATCCAAGTCAGTATTTATGAACAAAGAACTAGTGATGTCCCTGATCTGTGTATTTCTTCCCACAGCCAGTCCTGTTGTTTGAGTAGCATTTCTGCGGTTTGCTTTTGATCACAGTCTTTGAAAAATCCCCATTTAACAATAAGTTTCTTAACCGTACGTATTTACACTAATGAGGAAGTAATCTCTGAACTTCTGAGGTTCAGATTTATCATTAAAATGAGGTTTTGCTCTTTCCCACTCTTGCTGCCAGTTATTTTTTGGTGGCAGGTTTGGCACATTTAGTAACCCTACAAGGCGTAAAAAATGGGATCTCCATGGAGATAAAATTCTTCATTGTTGCCATCCAAAAATGTATGCTTTGAAAGAATGTTTCGTAAATACCTCTCTTATTGCTATAAGGTTAAATCTTTGCTACTGGAGTTTGAACACTTTTCTTTTTTTTTTTTTTATCAATACACACATACATAAAATTACCTCCTGCAGTATAGGAGTCTACATCTGACTTGCCTGCTTTCAGACAGCTGAACTGACCTTTTTTTTTTCCTTTTAATGACACATCAACAGCTGGTCTCCTAAAGGGATGGGCAAACCCAGTCATATTTTAAGCCAGATAACTTTTTTAAAAAATGTGTCAAGTATATTGCCAAATGCTCAAACTTCTATTTATTTAAGCCCTTGTGTATTTGAAGAAAAATTTAATCCACATGTTCTGAATATCGTTACTTGAACTCATCATAATATTTTATCAGAAAAGGAAAACTAAAATCCCAAACACATATATCTCTTGTTCTTTGAATTAATTTTCTTGTAAAAACAAATTCACATAACTTTGGCTTAAGGCTCAAAATTGTCTTTAGAACAAGGTAGTTTTAGAATAGAAATCAGATATTTATTGGAGTAAAGATGCAACTGCTTTAAAGGGACAGAAACAATATCAGAACTTCTTCTTTCCTTCCTTTCTCCTTCTTCCCTTATAGGTGATTTAACTGAAAGGAAATTCCAGAAATAAGTCAACTGCTTCTCTCTCAACCTATCTTGGTTACCCTGGGAAGTACCTGGGGAAATTGAGGACTGAGTGTCCTCCCTCCCTCCCTCCCTCCCTCCCTTCCTTCCTTCCTTCCTTCCTTCCTTCCTTCCTTCCTTCCTTCCTTCCTTCCTTCCTTCCTTCCTTCCTTCCTTCCTTCCTTCCTTCCTCCCTCCCTCCCTCCCTCCCTCCCTCCCTCCCTTCCTTCCTTCCTCCCTCCCTCCCTCCCTCCCTCCCTCCCTCCCTCTTATCCTTCCTTCCTTCCTTCCTCCCTCCCTCCCTCCCTCCCTCCCTCCCTCCCTCCCTCCCTCCCTCCCTTCCTTCCTTCCTTCCTTCCTTCCTTCCTTCCTTCCTTCCTTCCTTCCTTCCTTCCTTCCATCCTTCCTTCCATCTTTCTTCTTTCATATTTCCTTCATCCTTTCTCTTACACTTTTTTTTTTTGTTTTTTGGGCCACACCCGGTGATGCTCAGGGATTACTCCTGGCTATGAGCTTAGAATTTGCTCCTGGCTTGGGGGACCATATGGGATGCTGGGGTCCAGCCTAGGCTATCACGGGCAAGGCAGATGCCTTACCACTTGATCCACCACTCTGGCTGCTCTCTTACACTTTTATTCACTAAAAGTGACATTTCTGTTATTTAATTTGATGCAATGTCACATTAGTAACATAATTTTTAGGAGGGCATTCAATTCTAGTCCACATATTATTGCATTCCAAGGAGTTGTAAACTGTAGCACCAGCAAAGTCCTAAAATCCACACACAAGAAAATCATCTCATAATTTCATGTACTACTTATAAATTTTAGTTCAGACTAAATTATCTTTCTAATAAAGTTGTATAATTATGAAAGATGATAATAAATGAAAACCAAATTATTATGACTCTCATTATAGATCTGAGACCATGTCGAAGAAATAATACATTACAGAAGAAACACAGTTTAGGTTTCCTGACTATTTTCCTCTGAGAAAGAATATGGAGAAAAAGTATAACAAAGAGTATTTATTGGCCTCATACTTAGAAACTTTGTTTCTGGAAAATAAAAAGTTTTATCACATTCATCTTTAAATGTGGTGAAAGATAAATCAAGAAATCTTACAAAATAAAAAAAAACATTTTTAGGCATAGATTGATCTTTGATCACTTGATTGTCTTCCTCACTGATCTCTAGGAGAGAGAGAAAAAGAATTGTAAAAGTCACTTCTACTCATAGTATATTAGCTTTTTTTTGCTGGATGTTTATTTTCTTTGGCTTTCCATGCACAACTTCT
The DNA here is from genome assembly GCF_024139225.1 of Suncus etruscus. Taxonomy (NCBI): domain Eukaryota; kingdom Metazoa; phylum Chordata; class Mammalia; order Eulipotyphla; family Soricidae; genus Suncus; species Suncus etruscus. The sequence goes on from NC_064848.1 coordinate 107,722,825, forward strand.
TGTGGAAAATAAATCCTTTGGTGGTGTTTATCTTGCTTGTATGTGTGTGGGACTATTTGACTCAAAGCAAGTTCAAGTAAAGTCCTGAGTTTCAGTGTGTGATAAACTCAGGAAGCCTTTACCTTAAATATTAAGAACATAGTCAATCAGAACACTCTCCCTTCCAGCACTGCTCCAGTGATGCATGTAGAAATCCATCACAAAGGAATGCACCCCTTCATTTAACATGGAACCTTGCCCAGAATTTAGCAGAATCTCATTCAAAATTCATTCAGGAGTGAATTTGGTAAGACATAGATATTAGTGAATATAAAAGTAGAAGAAATTTAAACTTACCTACAACTATGTAAATCACTGTACCCTCAATTCATACATTCTCTAAAAAAATCACATCACATTGCTTAATGTATTAAAAATATTAACAATCCCAAAATTAATTATAGACACAGTTATGTACAGATCTAAAATAAAAATAGGAAACATAAAATAAGTAAGATATTAAAGAATTTTATTGATTTTTTTCTTTTCCAACTCACAAAACATCATACAAAAATTTTAACAGACAATAAATCAATAGATACATTTTAAGTGCATTGTAAATGAGATATATCAGGCAAAATTTTTTACTTTTTTAAAAATATACACATGAAACAGTACAAAGCCACATCATTTTAAAAGGACATCAACATGATCATAAAAGTAAAAAATATTATTTCAAACTTAGTAATATAAAGTTATTATATATTTTCCAACTACTATAATTCACATCAAAAGTTAAGTTAGGGGAGCCGGAGTGGTAGCACAGTTGTATGGCATTTGCCTTGCACATGGCTGACTCAGGATGGACACAGTTTTGATCCTTGGTATCCTATATGGACCTCCGAACCAGGAGCAACTTTTTTTTTTTTTTTTTTTTTTTTGAGTGCTAAGCCAGAGAACCCAGGAGTCTGAGCGCCCACAGGCTCCAGTTCTCTGGTGGTTTTCTTTTTTCCCCTTTCATCTGTTTGTTTTGGTTTTTGTTTGTTTGGAGTTGGGGAGGAGTTGGTCTAAACTCAATTTACTCATTAGTGACACTTTTTTAAACTCTTTTTTTTTTTAATTTAACCAACTTTATTACATACATGATTGTATTTGGGTTTCATTCATGTAAAGAACACCACCCGTCACCAGTGTAACATTCCCATCACCAATGTCCAAAATCTCCCTCCTCCCCACCCAACCCCTGCCTGTACTCTAGATAGGCTTTCTATTTCCCTCATACATTCTCATTAAAAACGTAGTTATTTCTCTAACTAAACGTATCCCTGTTTGCGGTGAGCTTCATGAGGTGAGCTGTAACTTCCAGCTTTTTTCTCTTTTGTGCCTGAAAATTATTATTGTAAAAATGTCTTTCACTTTTCTTAAAACCCATAGATGAGTGAGACCATTCTGCGTTTCTCTCTCTCTCTCTCTCTCTGACTTATTTCACTCAGCATAATAGATTCCATGTACATCCATGTATAGAAGAATTTCATGACTTCATCTCTCCTGACAGCTGCATAATATTCCATTGTGTATATGTACCACAGTTTCTTTAGCCATTCATCTGTTGAAGGGTATCTTGGCTGTTTCCAGAGTCTTGCTATGGTAAATAGTGCTGCAATGAATATAGGTGTAAGGAAGGGATTTTTTGTATTGTATTTTTGTGTTCCTAGGGTATATTCCTAGGGTTGGTATAGCTGGGTCGAGCAACTTCTGAGCATAGAAGCCAGGAATAACCCCTGAGTGCTGCCAGGTGTGGCCCAAAACAACAACAACAACAACAACAACAACAAAAACCAAAAAGTTAAATTATAATATACTTTAAGTTTCAGGGGCGGGTGACAGGTCTTAAATATTGCATATACACAAGCTAAACACAGAAAGTAAAAAGTTCCAGAAAACTTACAAATTACTTTCAAGAAGATAATAGATTTTTTTTAATGTTCTTATTAAAACTGATATGCTAGGGGCCGGGAAAGTGGCGCTAGGTAAGGGGTCTGCCTTGCAAGCGCTAGCGTAGGACGGACCACCTTTTGATCCCCCGGCGTCCCATACGGTCCCCCCAAGCCAGGGGCGATTTCTGAGTGCATAGTTGGGAGTAACCCCTGAGCGTCAAACGGGTGTGCCCCCCAAAAACAAACAAACAAACAAAAAAGAACTGATAAGCTAGATCAGTAAGTTTCATCCTCTGGCTTTCTAGTTGACATATGTTCATAAAAACTTTCTTCCTTATTTATAAAATAGGAGTTTCTTATATTTGGGGGCCAGGATTATAATTCATCAGTGTGTTGGCCTTGCATGCAGTTGGCATGAAATCAATCTCCTAAACTCCATATAGACTCCTGAGTACCACTGGGAGTGAGCCTGAAAGTAGTTGGGAGTAAGTAAGCCCCGAGTATTGCTGGGTGTGTCCATCCTCCAAAAATCACTTATATTTTCGATTACTATTCTTGAATTTATTCAGATTGAGACTACTATTGATTAAGGATGTGATATTAGAAATAATCATTTTAAAAATTAACAGTACTTTACAGAGAAAAATTTTTTTTTTGCTATTCTCAAGGGACAGTCTCAACAATCTGCTCTCTGTGATGTAGTGTTTATGGACAATATTCTCCTTGCCTTGGTTTAAGAGTGATAGTCAAAGTGGCATCATTCTAATGAGTCTATAGTAAAGAAGAACCACTAAATAGTGGGCAGATATTTTTTTTAGAATTTGAGTCTTTTATGGCTTCTAAATTTCATTTGTTTCTTAACTAAAAATGAACCCTTTATATAACACTTCATATAACATTCACTTGCCAAAGATTCAATAGATACCAAGTTGACAATACTTAGAGTAAGCACAAAAGTTCAAGCATTATGTTCAAGTATCGCAAACTTTTATGTTATAGAGTATTACTGAACAAAATTATATTTGCCTGAGTTAAACTTAAAATTTAAAAACTGGTTAAACTCCATACACAGTCTTATCTAAAAGTATCGGGTTTTTTTCCATTCTGAATTATTTTAGTTTTCTATTTTTTTCTTTTTTATAATATCTTTAGTTAAGCACCATGTTTACAAACATGTTTGTAATTAGTGAAGGGAGGTGTAAAAGTACTGTTTTAAAATGCTTGAGGGACACTTAAAAGTGCATTTGCATTTTTAGATTTGGAAGATATTCATTGTACTCACATTTGGCAGTAATCCCTATGATCTAAGGTAAGTGATTTAATTTAACAAATATTTCATAATGCACTAGGAATAAAAATGTTAAATATTTGGATATTAATCAACATTAGTTATAAAGCTGATGTGAGGAAAACAGTGACAGGAACAGGCAAATATTTAAGAGGATATTATTTAAATATTTAAGATATTATTATAATATGGTCTGGAGAGAAAGCAAAACGGTAGGGCATTTGCCTGGTATGCAGCCGACCTAGGAGGGACCCAGTTCTATTCCTGGCATTCCATATGGTCCCCCAGCCTGGCAGGGGTGATTTCTGAGTGTAGAGCCAGAGTAACCCCTCAGTGCTGCTGGGTGTGGCCCAAAAACCAATCAATCAATATAAATAAATAAAGTTTTAAAAAAGATATTATAATATAAGGAGGAAAGTTTTGAGATTTGTAAATCCAGTGTGATATTACAGTGAATAGCACACTTGATTTACAAGAAGCAGACACAGGCTTAATCCCTGTTACTCATTTGGCCCTCTATTACACAAGACTGATTAGTGAGTGCAGAGCCCGTAGTAATAAGTTCTGTGTACTACAGGATTTGGTCAAAAATTTAAACCAAACTTGTCAAGATTTGTGGACATGAATTATAAAATTACTGTTGACATGGGAAAGAATATTATTTTATTTAAAAGTAGAATTTAGTTTTGTAGTTTGTTTTGTTTTGGGGGAGGGCACACCCTGTAATGCTCAGTGGTTGCTCCTGGCCATGCACGCAGAAATCACTTCTGGCTTGGGGGCCCATATGTGATAACGGATCTAACCAAGATCTGTCTTGGGTCAGCCACTTGCAAGGCAAACACTACTGCTGCACCATCGCTCCAGCCCCTAGAGTTTAGTTTTTTTAATAAAAACTCTTAATAATTAGACCTTTATATTCCTAAAGATAAGCATGTAATCTTTTTTTCTGCTCAATAAAATTGTTCAGAAGTTCAGAAGTAAAGAAAAACATTTTAATACTGGTATTGTAAATATTATACACTGCTAAACAATTTGAGGAATAACTGCAACTTAAACTCAATAAAATACTTCTTTGTTGCTAATATAATAAGTTTTTGTAATGGTGTCAACAAATAAAAGAATGATGCTTATTGTTTAAAAAAAGTAAAGGTGCTTAAAATATGAGTTTTAAAACATCAACTTTTTAATATAGCTCACATATCAAAGTATAATCAACCTATTTGTATTCAGGATTCACTCTAGTTATGTTTCACAAAGAATTAATCTTAATTTGTCTCTTCTTTTTAAAACACCTCTAAATTATCTAATTATTCTGAAGTATTCAAATAAACACAAAAACAAGGTCTATTATAAGCTGTCTTAAAAAAAGTACTACATAACATATGCTTTCAAATTAAATATTTTGACTACTATCATTGAAAGTATCTTGATGTTTACTGGCATCATAATCTGCTTTCCGGGCCAGATGGATAACACAGCTGTAAGGTATTTATTTACTTTGCATGTGGCCGACCTGGGAGGGACCCAGTTAGATTCCCGGCATCCCATATAGTCCCCAGTCTGCCAGGGACATTTTCTGAGTGCAAAGCCAGGAATAACCCCTGAGCACCACTGGGTGTGGCCCATAAACCAATCAATAATTCAATTAGTAAATAAACAAACAAACAAATAAATAAAGTCTAAAAAATACAATCCACTTTATTTAACTTCAGTCATGGTTCTGTTTCCATTTAATTATCTAATACATCATGAAAAGCATCTAGTAACTTATCATCAACTACATATTTCCAAGTCAAAGAATATTTATTAATGTTTTAAATTTTCAGTAAGCATTAATATAGTTATTTTTAAAAATTCACCTTATTTTGTAAATTCTATAATCTTTTGGTATTAATTGTTATGTCATTCTTTTCTCTACTTGAGTCCTTATATTTGGTAATTTTTGTGTCTTCTGTGTCTTTAGCTCTCTCATATAGACACATATGTACACATCTTAAAAACTATCTAATTACAAGTGAGTTAATAACTGTTTAATCTGGATGTTGTTCTATTTCCTGCACTAAGTAAAAATTTTATGATTCTAGAGGAATCAAATGCCTATGAACAGGTTTTGAAACATTCTAAGTTGGCTTTCTAAGGTCAAAATATTAATCCACTTCACTATGACTTTAAAAATAAAACTAGGAAATCATTTATTAGTATATATTTGTTAAAAACTTCATGAATAAGCAGCAATGAGATACAGAATGATGAATTGTAGAAGAACTCTTGGAATGAGATAATAGAATAATCAGTATCATAAAACTAACTCATTATGAGATTATATAGACATAAATCAAATATTATATAGAATCAACCTCTAGTCTGATAACAAATTCAAACTACTAAGAAAAATTGAAAACAAAAGGTATTATTTCTTCAAGGATATCTTTCTGAATACCCAGTCTAGAATACAAATCATATTAGACCTATATTATATCAAATGCATCCTTTTATATTTTGTTGTTGCTGCTGTTGCTACCATTATAGCTATCAAAGAATTGTCCTACTAAGATTTTGAGTAATCAAAGCAGATTAAGAGCTATTAAATTGGGCCAGAGCGATAGCGACCAATAGGGCATTTGCTTTTCACGCGACTGTTCCAGGACAACCTCGGTTAGATCCTGGCATCCCATATGGTCCCCCAAGCCAAAAGCAATTATTGAGTGCATAGCCAGGAGTAACCCCTGAGTGTCACTGGCTGTGCCCAACCCCAATAAAAGAGCTATTAAATTGTAAGACATATCAGATTGTTGGTTCTTTATTAAGCAGATTAGAATTAGTTTTTCTAGGTGTATTCACTGGTTCAATATAGTTTAGTTTTGTTGCATGTAAATCTCTAAAAGGTAGTTTTAGAGTATATGAATCTATGATTTGGACTTGAAATTTTTGGTGAAAGTTTAAGTTCTAAGCACTTTTATAAATAGCATAACTTTAAAAAAAAAGTGTATGTAATAGTGACTGGAGCGATAGCAATCAGAGGGTAGGGCATTTTCCTTACATGTAGCCAACCCAGGTCCAATCCCCCCTCATCTCATATGCTTCCCCAAAACTACCAAGAATAATTTCTGAGCACAGAGCAAGGAGTAACTCCTATACCATAGAGTTGCCCAAAAGCCAAAAAATAAATAAAAAGTGGATATAATAAACAACAGATGCTTGAGAGTGAGCTAAAGTTGATATTAATGACCCCAAAATAAGAATAATTATTTATGCAAATTGTTATAAAATAATAATTTTAGTAGAATATACAACTGGACTTGACTTAATGTTCTAATTATATTTACAGTAATACAAATTACTTTTCATTTTTAACCTTAAAATTATTTTATATAATTTTTAGTTTAAATGATATTAAAAGTATCCAGTTGTTTAATAACTATGTAATTATATACTAGAGCTGTTTTGTTATTAAAAGAAGTATTTAACGTTTCACAGTTCAGGAATGCATTAAGTTTATTTCATGAAAATTTAAAATTGTTCTTTCTCTTGAGATTTCAGAGGCCAGATGCTTTTACCTTAGTATTACTCTGATTATCGTGTGATATACAAAATATTTGAGAAATAGTTCTGGATGCGTGCCTTGCTTGCAGATCAACCCAAGTTAAGGTGATATAAATTATTTCATACACTAACACTGTTTATATACTATAACTAATTACAGATGGCCTTTTACTTGTTTTTGTCACCCATTCTGTGGTATCCCAAGTCTGAAAGGAAACAATATTTGAAGTTTAAAAATAAAGATCAAGTAGTTTTTTTAAATGACTCATAAAATAAAAATATAGCACTATAAAATCCTGAGAAGAAAATATATATATGAAAGTCTTTATATACTGTTTAAGGGAGGAGTTGTTCAATTACACATTAAAAAATTGTAAAAGAAATAAATGGCAAACTAAATTTGCCTTCACTTAAAAGATACTCAGAAAAATGTATAAAAATTAGTTACATGGTATTAAAAGCTAAGGGTTAAGATATTTGTCTTACATTATGTCAACCCCAATTTGACTCCCAACACTACTATGGTTCTTGGAGCATCATGAAGGGTAAGACTTGAGCAGAGAACCAAGAGTAAGCCCTGAGCATTACTTGGTGTAACCCCAAAACCAAACCAAATTAAGTCGTAGATGGGCTGGACAGTTTAACAATTTTAACATGTGCTTTGTATGTGGAAGATCTGGGGACCCTGCTGCACCCCACTTCAACTACTACCAGGAGTGATCTTCCAACACAGAGTCAAGAGAAACTGCAGGTACTATAAAGATAGGACTACAAAACAAAAATAAAAACATTAGTCATATAGACAAAGAACCTTTCAAAGCAAAACTAGGACTCACATAGATAGTACAGCAGGTAAGGTGCTTGCTTTGCACACAGAAAACCTGCCTGTGATTTCCAGTATTGGATATGGTCCCCAAGCTCACAAGAAATGACCCCTGAACTTAGTAAGGAATAAGTAGTCAATTATATTTTCCAATTGGGGGTGGGGGGAGAAGTAATCTATTCTACTCATCTCTTTAACAACAATAAAAACAAAAACATTGGTATTGATCTACAGGTTTTATAATACTGTTAATCATACTCCTCATGGGCATGTCATTTCAATACCACACCTACTGCCAGTGAACATACTTACCTCAATCAGTGTTTTTCAGGATTTACAGAATCTCCATCACCACCCATTTAAGCTCAGTTTTATAGATAAAATTTTTGGTTCTAAATTTTTTTGACCATTTATTTGTTCCCTTACTATTTTTCCTTATTTTCTCATATTTGGGGTAGAGCTTTCTTATGTTTAATTGTTTTATTTTGGAGGTGGTGACACACAATGTAGTACTAAAGACATGAAAATATATATTAACTTGATGGAGTTTGGTTACTCATCCCTCATCTTAAGTAAAACTTAAAATCTCTTAGTTAAAGAATTTCTAAAGTTTACTTTATTTTTGTACAATTTTTAAGTTTTCAGTAAGTAATATGCCACACCACTAAGTGACATCAATGATGTCTCCCCAAGGAGAAATTCACAGCTGCTCACTGAAAAGAAATTTAAGAAGAAAATAAATGAATAGTTAAAACTTTTCCACTGGATAAATACTTATGATAGTTTATGTAATCTCCAAAAATTCTCAACAGGGAATAACAATCATTCTAGATGAATCTTGCAATAAAAAATAAATATATTAAGTATGTTTTAATTTGCAAAATGATTGTATATGAGGGACAATCATGAAAACTGAGTAGGAACATGCTGAGAAGAATAATAAATTTAAATCTGGGCTTAAGTTGGCTAAAAAATTGATGACCCACTAGTTAATGTGGGATAAATATACACAGGGTATATAGAGTTACTTTAGTGGAGGCAGTTTCATGTGCTGTATTATATAAGAAATACTTTATATGACCTCTGTGTAATGATGCATTAAAAATGTGAAGTATTGTACTTCCTTAGAAATCAAACTCAATGCATTTCAACCCCATGCTGTTGAAACCAAAAGCACATAGTTAAATTATGCATCTATTATTTTTTAAAGAAAGGAAAAATAGGAGGATTACATACATTTCTAATAAATTAGCATCCTCTCTTCTATTTCTGCAACTAGCCTATTTGAAATTCAAGAGATACTTCTTTTTAGGGTTGCTAGAAAAATATGACATGGATGTGTTTATAATTTTGAATATATATAAAAGAAATTTAAGTCCTAGTAAATCGAGTGTTCCCTTTATATAAGTTTTACATTACATACTCATAAAAACACATTTAATGGAAAAGTCAGTTTGAGATTTGCCTCCAATGATTAACATCACCTCTGATATATATTTATATAATTATAAAAGAGATTATATAATATACATATAGATAGGTATAGATAAATAGATTTATTTTATTTACATATATGTATATATATAGCTAATAGAGAATTTTATCCTTAAGTTTGTCCATACATATTACACAGAGGCTCTTTTTTGTTTATTTGTTTGTTTGTTTGTTTGTATTTGGGTCACACCCAGTGACACTCAGGGGTTACTCCTGGCTATGAGCTCAGAAATCGCTCTTGGCAGGAGAATATGGGATGCCAGGGGATTGAACCGTAAATATACATAAAGATAGGTTAGTGCATGCAAGGCAAATTCCCTACCACTTGTGCCACCTCTCTGGTCCAGAGATTCTCAGACATGTTTTTGTCCTAAACTTACCCTTAACACTCAAAGACTCAGAATCATTAAAATTGATTCTACAGACAACATCCTCCATCCTCCATAGTTTGACAAAGTGTTGCTAGATTCCAAATACATGGTGAATTAGGACTATGAAACTGAGTAATAATTTATTGAATTATAGTTTAATATATATATTGATTTTTGGGCCACACCCGGGGATGCTCAGGGGTCACTCCTGGATATGAGTTTAGAAATCGCTCCTGGCTTGGGGGACCATATGGGACGCCAGGTATCGAACCAAGATTTGTCCTGGATCAGCCATGTGCAAGGCAAATACCCTACCACTGTGCTATCATTCCGGCTCCAGTTTAATATATTTTTATTGTTTACTGTAGCTTTAAATATTTTATTATTGTGTATCATGGTAGATAGTGTAAATGTACATGTTTGTGGTGAAAAACTGTTTTGATCCTCCCCCCCACTACCAGATTGGCAAAGACCATCCAACACTGTTATGTCACTTCCAGCTCCATTTCCTTCTCTATAACTAACCCTCCCTCCTTGCCCACCTCAGTAGGCTATAAAAAGTTCAACTTTATGCTTTCACTGAATGCTGGTCTATTCATCATTTTACTCTTTAAATACTAGGTATGAATGAGACTAGTGTTAACCTTCTCTTCAAACTTATTTTTCTTAAGATACAACCCTTTCATTGCATTCGCTTTCATTTATTATTATAGCTGAGTAATGTTACACTGTGTTAATATATAGATATACATGAACCACTATTTCTTTTACTTAAAAGGTTATTTTGTTTGTAAGACACTTTCAACGTGTTCAGGGCTTATTCCTGGCTCTGTGCTTAGAACTCAGTCTTGGCAGTGCCTGGTTCAGGGTGCCATAGGTGGGTGGTACTAGGATTTGAATCACAGTGTGCATCACATATGCCTTAACCCTGGTAAACTATATCTCCAGACCCTGGTTTCATTTTTATTTTGTTGCTGAGCTTTATGAATTATATATTTTGGATAATAATTGTCTTTCAGGTATATGGTATAAAACTATTTTCTGGTTAGGTATTGTATCTTTTATTTTATTCATATCTTCTTAAAATATGAAATATTTTATGAATTTGCAGGTCATCCTTGTGCAGGGGCCATGCTAATCTTTTTTGTATTGCTCCAATTTTAGTATATGTGCTGCCGAAGTGAGCACTAAGTAGTGTATCTTGATTTTAATCATTTTCTTGGTGATTTGCTCTGGTTACCAGATATTCAAAGTATAAATTTATTTAGGCAAAAGGAAAATAGTTAATATTTTTATGATTCAACAGAACATTTAAGTTTAATTGTTTATGAGCTATTATTTAAAATACTTTATTTGGGCCATAAAGGTAGTTCAGTGGGTAGGGTCTTGCAAACAGCCAACCTGGTTTTGATATCTGGCACCACATATAGTTGCCCAAACATCATCAGGAGAGAGATCCTTGGCACAGAACCAGGAATAAGCTCTAAGTATTACCAAGTGTGGACTCAAAAATATAAAAAATAAAATTAAAATGCTTTATTTTCTCAGATGTAGTCTTTCAAATCATGAAAATGTTAAAATGCTCTAGCTTTAGTTATTAACAATGAGTTCTTTATTCAAATTAACACTTAAGACAATTTATGCAGAACTCATTCATACTTTTTGCTTTGGTTGGCTTTACAACATTAAGGTTACACAAATTTAAACTATAGTGCTAATTGTCTATATACATGAACTTCTAAAATGAAGATTCTATTAGATGTTTAAATATTTATTTTAAATTGGAAAAGAACCACTAAGAAACATACTGAATTACTCACTATGTCAAAGCCTAATAGAGGAAAAATGTAACATACTAATAAAATATTGAATGTTAATGTTAATTGAATACAACATATTATTAATAAAGTGGTTTGTTTGTGGGATCATGACTCTCTAACTCCTTCTGCAGGAAGGAGAAATTGTGAATAGAATTTACAAAAAGAAGCAGAAAAAGAAAACTAAATACATATATAAAGAAGTAAATAAATTGGATTAATGAGATGTGCTTTTTTGGGGGTCACACCCAGTGATGCTCAGGGGTTACTCCTGGCTATGCGCGCAGAAATCGCTCCTGGCTTGGGAGACCATATGGGATGCCGGGGGATCGAACAGTGGTCAGTCCTAGGCTAGCGTTGGCAAGGCAGACACCTTACCTCTAGTGCCACCGCATGAGATGTGCTTTTGTAAAAATTATTTGGAATTTACTTTATGACTTCTGAAAATAACAAATGACTACTGAATACAAGATAATTGTTAGACAATAGAGTGTCTTATATCTTTAAGATTTCTAAACTGTTGATATTTAACCAAATAATTACATCAAATTTTAGTCTTTCGTGATAACCAGGGTGAAAGAAGGAATAAAAGTGAGAAAAAAAAAAAGAAGGAAGTTTAAAAAAAGAAAAGAAAGGACAGAAAGAGAGAAACAGAAAGAGAAAGAGAGAGAAAATAAAGAAAGTTGGATTGGACTAGAATGTCTAATAACACAAGATTTAATTCTTTTGACCTTCACTAACATGTTAGCTCTCAAGTGGAGCTTAGTAAAATGAACCACAAATTTTCCCACATCAAATGTAGACTTACTTCCTTTCTATCCCTTTCTTTTTCTTGGATTTAGATTCCTTCATTTGTGGTCATCATTGCTTTCTTCATATTCCTGTTTTCTGACTTCGTTTGGTCTGACAAGGTTACCTAAACATTCCTCTCCATTCTATACTTAGAATAATATGGAATATTTGAGTTTTCAGGAATAAATGAGTAATCTTTTCAGGAAAATGTAACTAGTAGTAGAATAGCTCTCTGTTTGTTTTTATGGCAGCTGTTCAATAGTGGTTATTCATTAACAAGTTTTCTTCCAGTGTAAAGTAGTTGGAAAGAAATGTTTTAGAATGTAGTCTTTGTTTTCAATTCTTCCTTTTATCTCTTTTGGTTCCCTATATTCTCATGACTGAAGCACTCTTTTCTGTTATAACACTACAAATACCTTTACATTTTACTGGAAATCATCACTCACAAACTCCCACTCAATGTCTCCGTATAATCAGGAAGAAGTACAGTAGATATGTTAAGTATTGGAGCCAGAAATATAATAAATAGTTTAGAAGTCTCAGAAGAGAAACCACTCTAAATTGAAGGATACTGGCCTAAAGAGTAAATACACATGCAATAATTTTGCAAATATGACTTCAAACTCACACATCCTAAAAAGATGAAATGGGTGAAAAGTATAACAGCCACTAGTTTTTGTAACTGGAAACAGTCTCCACTAAATTAGCTAGTAAGTACTTTCACTGATGATTAAAAATTATGTAAATAACATTAAGCAACAGTAAATTTATGTGAAGTTTATGAGTAAAGCTATAAAATATATTGTACAAAATATTTCAAAATTTAAAAATATGCCTTTTTTAAATATTTTTTGAAATTTTTATTGTTGTCAAAGTGTATCACAATTATTTCACACAAATATTTAAGACATATAGTGACAATGAATGAGGTGCATTCCCACCACTAGTGTTGTCTTCCCTCCACCCCTGTTCCCAGTGTGCATCCCATATCTCCCTCCTTTACCCCCCCTTAATGCTAGTGTAACTGTTCCCCCAACTGTATAGCTTGTTGTAAATTGGGTATTGATTCTGTTGTCATTGACTATGGGTTTTGTGTTATAGTCTGAATATTTTTATTTACACTAAATATTCATTCAACTGTCTGATCTTGGTACCATCCATTTTTCCCCCTCAAATTGTGAGGCTGAACAAGATAATTCCAATAATGTAGTTCTGTTGGAAATACATGAGAAGATAAGGGAGAAGAAAAGAAAAACAAAAAACAAAAGCAAAAGGAGAGAAAAAAAAGAATCTAGGGGGAGTAGACCTAAATAAAAAAAATAACAATATAATAGTATTTCCAAAGAAAAAATAAAGCATAAATGCATTCAAACCTTCTGTTATGGCATTAGCAATATAGTGATAGATGGGAAATAAGGTAAGAATAGAAAGATAATGAACTTAATAAAAAAATCCTAAAAGGCACTCAGGATATGAAGAAGATAACACTCTCAAAGATTCTGTTTTCCCAGCCCCTTTATATCACTATATTGCATGTTTCAAAGTCAATGCAGAATACTCATTCTTAACTCTAGTCTAGTTAAGAGATTTTGAAAAAATTTTGAGGCCTTTCCTGGTCATATTACTTAAGGTACTTAAGGTTACCTCAAGCCTCAGCTTCCTTGTTCTACCATTTCTTTTCTCAAATAAAATTTCTCTGGAATTCACCCATCTCATTTCTCTTTTTTCAATCTATTGCCTAGGGACAAAATAATTGAGTAGTATCAGTATTATTGCCAGAAATTCATCTGTTGAAAGTTCCACCTGCTATTAACTTAGAATGTGATAGTTTGGGGAAAAAAATGGTGCTGATATAATCAGATAAGGAACAATGAAGTCATGAGGATGGGCACTCATCCACTATTACTGGTGTACTTATGAAAGAGAAACTTTTACACAGGGTCAGAAATATAGGGTAAGTAGATGTGAAGAAGCACAAGAAGAAGATTGTGAAAAGGTAAGAAAATAGGACTGGAAAAGATCCTTCTCTAATTGTTAGCATGTTATTTTTACCCACAAATTCAACAACAACATAATATGGTATCAATCCCTTTTGCATAGGCACACTAAAATGGGGAAATGTTATATAAAGAAAGAAGTTATTATGTAATAGGGATAAAGGATAAAACCCATAAATTTTATAATGCAGGGGTACATTCCACTCTGAACATTTGTCATGAGGACTTGACTTAGATCTTAATTGATCAGATATTGACCATCCAACTCTGTACCCTGAATTCCTACCTTAGAATTGGTAGTTTCCTGCACCAGAAGCAGGAATCAAGCTCCTTCCAACAACTCCCCCCTCCCCACAGGCTCTAATATTGCTCTGGCACCAAATTGCTCCAAGGTAACTTCGTTTAAATGACTCCTTAATGATGAGAAAACAGCAGAAACTTGATATAAGGACAGGTTGCTTTACCTCACTAACAAGTGGTAAAATAAAATCAGATGACTCTCCATCCTGGGATCTTTGCAAAAATCAGATCTCTAATTACAGAAAACTGACTATAATAACAGCCACTAAGCAGAACTTTTCCTAGGACATAAAGAAAGATTTTATCCCAGACTTTGCCCTAGGAGATGTGCAAAAACCAAGATCTCTAATTACAGAAGACTAACATTTACAACTGCAAATAGGCAAAACTTATCTGGGGACCATAAAGAAAGACCTTGGGTTTTGACAACTAACATGTTCAGAGCTTATAGTCAGTCTCATGACGGTATCCATCTAGGGTAAAGACACCCTTGTATCTCTTAGGCCTAGGAAATTCCTTTCTAATTTTCCCCAATGTTCAATGTGCCTATGCAAAAAAAAAAAAAAAAAAAAAGCCACATTTGCCCCCTTTTTTCTTCTTTTCTTTTCTTATTTTAATTTTATTTATAGCTTCTAGATAGGGGCACCTGTCTTTTTTTTACAGAATGATAGAATATGAATCATCTTGTTCTACCTCATATTTCTATGTCCTCCTACAAACTGAGAAAAGAAAAAAGAAGTAGATGGGACCCAGGGGCCAAGTGGTCTCAGGAGCATTGAGTTGAAATAAAAAATGGTCATATCTAAATACCCAAACCAAAATTAATGACAATAGAATCAAGAGACCCAAACTATCTCAAGCCATACACAAAAATGAACCTGTTACACTAGCAGTCCAGGGGGCTAAGGGTGGAGGTATGGAAAGCATGCTGGGAACTATGGTGGAGGGATGGATGGAGGTCAACACTGGTGGTGGAAAAGGCCCTAATTCACTGTCACTATGTACCTGGAATACAACTGTGAAAGACCTATAATTCACTTTGATTTCATTAAAAAATTTAAAAATAAAAAGATCATTCTCTACTATATATAAGAAAGAAATGACCAAACTGTAATATAATAAACTGTTGAAGCCAATATTTCTCAATATGTTCAGACGGTGAGCCCCTTTCAACTTGAATTGGTCCCCTGTTATCCCTAATTTTATGCTGTGGTTTACAATTTATGCAATTATATTTTGTTTAGGAGCCACACCTGGCAATGCTCAGGGGTTACTCCTGGCTCTGTGCTCAGAAATCGCTCCTGGCAAGCTTGTGGACCATATGAGATGCCAGGTATCAAACCCAGGTCAGTCCTGGGTCGACAGAGTGCAAGGAAAATGCCCTAAAGCTGTGCTAACACTCTGGCCTCAATTTATGCAAATTTTATTTGTGGAACCTTTGATATTTCTGGCCCAAAATGGCCATATCTAGTACCTAGTTGAGAAATGAAGGTTTAGTACTTCACCACTGATAATCTAACCAAGTAATACATTTTCTATAAACATCTGTTATAAATTCCTTAATTGATTATATTTGTTGGTTTTTTATTTCGCATATATTTTGAACAAATAAAATAAGGCATTATTCAATAAATTTTTGTGTCCAACTGTGGAATATTTTCCATCCTCCTACTGGAAAGACAATAATTTTATTGCTAAGCAAGAATTTCACAAATTTACCTATGACTAGTTATAGTCACTGTCCAAGACTAAATACATATTAGAAGAAATATTCTAATATTTCTCTAATTAGAAATATTCTAATATTTTCAGACTCTCAAGAACTCTAAAATATCTGAGATGTCATAGTTCCTTCAAGCAAACAAGTTAACCAACTCCAAGAAATTTGTGAATATGAAAAATTTATGAGTCAAAGATGAATAACTCTTTCACAGTAATAGTGATTTAGTGACTAGCAATAACTGCATTTACTTTTATGACTATTTTAAGCCCTTCAACTGAGCTATGAGCAGAGGGTGAGGTAACATGCGACTTACACAGCCAGAAATTTTAATAATAGTGAGCTTGTGTTCTGCTCCCCTTGCCAATCTTGGATGGATGGGTCTGCAGCAGGGTTGTTAGACAATGCTAAAAAAATTGATTCAAGGAAGAAAGCATAGGGCCAGGGAGCTTCCAGCTTTGTGAATAGAGCTGAGCCAAGCTTCTGCTGTATTTCCCTGCTATCTTTTACTTGCCAGAATGAACAGAACAAAGGTAATTCACTTGGGGAATATATTTAACAAAACGAAAAATACTTATGCTAATTAAGTCTAGGAGGTTCTCTAATCAAGCCAGGTGTATTATATGTTTTTGTTTTTTGTTTTTTACAACTCCAAAAATTGGATAGAGGAAGGGAGAGCAAGGAGTGATCTCTAAGCATTGGCTAGAAGTATCCAAATCTCTCCCGTTTCTATTTGTTTAGAAAGACCTATGGATGGGGAGATACTAGATGGTGTAGACAGGGTATTGTAGGAGAGAGAGGGGAGTTAGAATAATAAAAACATTGTTCTCCTAAGAATACAAAAACATTGGAACATTTCTTCAGATATACATAACCGGAAAATAAGTTACTAAACATTCTTACATAAACCAAGCACTGTAATAAGACTGTAGAGCTACAAAGTTCTTTTTTCATAGATCTCTCTGCACGGCCAATCAAGTTCCAGGAAGGTCCAATCTGAAGGATTATTTTAGTCTAAGAAGTAATCTGTTGGTGGAAAGCTGTCAAGGAGGCAATGGTGTCCTGCAACAGCTGAGCAGAACAAAAAAAGTTGATTTATGTGGGTAGTCGTTTCAGTCAGGGCATCATCAGTTGGGCCTTGGCTGGCCTTGGTTTCACTATCCCCACTTTTTGTTTGTTTGTTTGTTTGTTTATTTGTAGTCACACCTGGCAGCGGTCAGGGGTTACTTCTGGCTCTAAGAAATCACTCCTGGCAGTCATGGAGGACCATATGTAATGCCAGTATGTAATCACCGTCTGTCCTCTATCAGCTGCATAAAAGCAAACGCCCTACTGCTGTGCTATCTTTCTGGCCCTATCCCCACTTTCTATGGTAGGCTGCTCAGGTCGCCTGGAATGGAAAGGCCTTCCAAACCTGGCCTGAATCTGGGTGGGGCAATCCACTCATCTCCCCATAGGTTCCCCTTCAATGGGGCTGTCTCTTTAGGTTCTACCACATTGTGAAATGGTGGGTTGCGTGTTCCACAATCTTCAGAGAGGAAGAGGGATCCCCAAGCCCCAAGTCTGGGTAGGACAAGAAAATGAGTCCAGTAGCAATTTCGATGCAGGAAATAATCCATACACAGTTGGGAAGGAATAGCAGGCCAGAAACTCACACCTCAAGCTGTTCACCCACAAGCCAATTACTCCACCACGTGGAACCATGAGTCAAGATGGCAGCTTCTCCTCCAGGCCTCCACAGCAGCCTTTAATGGGAAAAACAAAGCCCACCCCCTAGGGGAGGGGAAAAAGCCAGATGAGACAATGGGGAAACATCTTTTTTTTTTTTTTTTGACCATATTGGCTTACATATCCTTCACAGTAATATTTTAGGTACATATTAACATTTAATCAGGGGAATTCCCATCACCAAATTTGTCCTCCCTCCATCCCCGTTCCCTTCCTGCAACCTTTATCCCCCAACTTTGCCCCCCCCCCCCGGCTGCTAGAGTAAGTGGTCCCCTCTGTGTCTAGCTTACTACTAGTGATCATATATCTGTTTGGTCCTGGTACCCTCCCTTGAGGAAACATCTTTTTTAACATATAAACCAAAGGAACCAATTGAGAGAGATCTAATTAAAAGGCAATATGAAGACTAATCCAAAGGCCTCTACCAACACCCCACGTGCTTTTGATGGAGTAGAGGACTGAGGAATTAGCACGAAGTACCTTTGTTAAGCCAGTGAGCATCAGGTTGTGGGATGATGCCCAGAGTCTTCAGCTCTTTTCTTTACACATAAAGGGGCCCATTACATATAATCAATATACATAATGAAGGTTCTTATTTTGGAAATAATGAAAAGGTTATATGCTGTGACTAAGGCAAGAGCACAGAAAGTCTTCAAGAGCACCAGCAGGAGTGAATTCCTGAGAATTCCAGCAGCAATACCTGAGCATTGCTGTGTGTGGTCCCAAAACAATAACAGAATAGAAAGTGTCATAATAAAGAAAATGTTAATAGTTGCAAATATTGCAAACACATCAAATACCACTGAATTTTTAGTCTCAAAAAGTATAAAAATATACTTCTGCAGATATATGTTTTGAAAAAATAATAAAGGTCTCCCTCTTTCACTCCTTCCTTAAAGGTAACTAGGGAAATAGGGAATATTATTACCATAGTAGAATCTAGCGTGTGAAAATGTGATACTATTGGATATTCATTTTTAGTGCCCTACCCCTTATTTGGCCTGCATGTCTTTCCTATTTTTCCCTCTGGATGTCCATGAAAGATGGCCCCTCCACTAGTAGCAACAGGAAGCCATCCTCTAAAAGCCAGGTTGGCCATCTAGGGGATCTTACAAATACAATTTTAGAGGCATATAGACTTCATTGTTGAACCTCATTAATAAATTGTCACCATGATACCGGCTTTATGTATTTCTGGCAAGCTTATCTGGAGGGGTGAATCTGAGGCACCTGGGCACAGGTGCTGAGTACATGGTGATCACTCCCTATATGTTCCAGGTGCTTTGGGCTTTATGCTACAATAGTTCTCTTGGTTTTATTAATGTTAACAATTGACAGAGGCTCATGTGTTAAGTTCATTTCCCACTGATAAGCACTCATGATCCCTAGCCAATATTATGTATGGTTAGGACAAACCACAACCTTTAGAGATTTTCTTGTTTTCCATTCATGGTCATGAGAAACAAAGACAACCTTCTTGAAAGAAATTTTACATTTCTCCTTCTTCATACTAAGAATATACCTTCTTCAAAATATATGCTTTTTTGGTTTATGAGTCACATCTGGTTGTATTCAGAAGTTACACTTCACTCTGCACTCAAAAATCCCTCCCAGCAGGCTCAGGGGACCTATATGGGATGCCTGGGATCAAACCTTGGACATCAGCATGCAAGGCAAATACCCTGCATGCTTTGCTATCACACTGGCCCCTAAATTTTATTTTTCAAAGAAAGATATAATGTATGCTATGTATAATATTTTTATTTTTATTTTTAAATAATATTTTATTTAAACACCTTGATTACGAACATGATTGTGGTTGGGTTTCTGTCATGTAAAGAACACCCCCCATCACCAGTGAAACATTCCTATCACCAATGTCCCAAATCTCTCTCCTCCCAAACCTACCCCTGCCTGTACTCTAGACAGGCTTTCTATTTCCCTCATACATTATCATTTTTAGGATAGTTCTCAATATAGTTATTTCTCTAACTAAACTCATCTCTCTTTGTGGTGAGCTTCATGAGGTGAGCTGTAACTTCCAGCCCTCCTCTCTTTTGTCTCTGAAAATTATTGCAAGAATATCTTTTATTTTTCTTAAAACACATAGATGAATGAGACCATTCTGCATCATTTTCTCCCTCTCTCTGACTTATTTCACTCAGTGTAATAGATTCCATGTACATCCATGTATAGGTAAATTTCATGACTTCATCTCTCCTGACAGCTGTATAATACTCCATTGTGTATATGTACCACAGTTTCTTTAGTCATTCATCTGTTGAAAGACATCTCGCTTGTTTCCAGAGTCCAGCTATAGTAAATTGTGCTTCAATGAATATAGGTGTAAGGAAGGGATTTTTGTATTGTATTTTTGTGTTCTTTGGGTATATTCCTAGGAGTGGTATAGCCTTCAACCAAGCTCCCTTCACTCTATTTAAATTTTTCCATTCCTACTTTGTTTTCATCTTATTTTTCTTACTTTCTCATTCAGCATTCAAACCCCATTCTTTCCAGATAACATATTCAATGAACATCTCAAAACTTAGAAGATTATGACCTATCTATTAACTTTTTTGCATTTACTAATGTCATTTTTTAAAAATATATCTGACTAAATATAGAAAAGCCTGTTTGTATAAAGACAATTATTTGGTATCTAAAGTGGCACTAAGAGTCCTGGCAACTCAAATCGCATAGCTCTATTAGTATCGAGAAAGGTTCATGTCTGCTATTCTCTCTCAGTGAAAACCAGTACTTTCCCCCGAAGAGGTGTACTTCGCAGCATACTCACACTCCTGCTGAGCCTTCCTCTTCATGGCCTCATGCTCTGGTCTCTACTCTTTGGAGCTGGCATTGAAATGACAGGTCCTGGCACATTGGGCTTTCTCCAACGAATTGGCTGAACACTGAAGTCTTGCAATAGAAACTGATTCTGAGCATTGGCTGTAGACTGGCACTTGGTCACAGAGGTGGACCCTGGCTTCCTCTGGAGAAAAGTGCACGCTGATGTCTTAGTTGGAGCAGGTCTAGAAGACGCAGAGTGAGGGATAGGCCGGCTAGGGGGTTGCTTCCAATCTGGTTGAGCTGAGTTGTCTTTAATGGGCCGAGCTCGTCTGGCCAGACCTGTCAAAGATGCAGGAGTTTTCCTGGATGAAAAGAGAGAATTTCCTTGACTTGAAGTGGTAGAACCAATTTGGGCAGGGTGAGCTGCAGCAGGACAGTGTGCAGCCAGAGATTGTCGCCTCTGAGAAACAGGTCGAGCAGGATGCTTGTCCAAGTTTAAAAAAGGCAAAGGGATCAGTTTGATCTTCCCAGGAGGTGGCAGATCATATAGGGAAAGAGATGGACATTTCTCTTCAGCACTGCTGCTTGATTTCTGGGTTTTGATTGGAGTTCGCTCAAGACTTTTTCCTTTGCCTATAGCATCTGGTCTTGGTTTGTGAGCAGAGGATGGCTGGAAGTCTTTGGGCTTCTTTGAGTTACCTAGGGTTCTAGAAGAAGAGAGTCCAGGTGTTTGATCACTCTTCTTCCCTAGAACATGGCTAACTTGCACTGACTCCAACATTTGCGTGCCTAAGCAGCTTCTGGGCTTTTTAAAGGGCTCTTGGCTAAGCTCAGTGGGATTTGTCTTTCGTTTTGTGTGTGTGTGTGGAATGACTGACTTACCTTCTGCTTCAACTTTGGTTCCTGGCTGCCTACTCTCATCAGCTTTCTTGTTATTGTTCTCTCTGACTCTTCTCATCTTTTCCTGCCTGTGATTCTGGGACTTGCTTCTGTTGGACCTAATCTTCTGAGGCGTGTGGTTCAGTTTGGCCATGTTCACATGAGCCCTCTCATTGGCTACTGCATTGACTATGATCACTTCTTTCCCTAAAAACCTGACTGGAATATTTAGTTTAATTTTATCCTGGGGCTCACCCTCAACAGGATCTAAGGCCTTCTTTTTGTTCTTCTTCATTTTATTAGAGGGGAACCTTCTGTGACTAGATGTTTTGTGTGCCTGATTCAGGGGGATGGTATCTGTGGTGTTGATTGCCTGAGGATAGTTGGGTTGGTCAATGTCTATCAAGGATTCAAAGAGTGGGGGAAGATGTTCATCTTCCACCCATGTGGTGATGTCTGTAAAAATATTGTTAAGTTCTATACCACTTTTCAGTGTTTCTTGATCCTCAAAGCACAGATTCTTCTTTCCCAGGCCATTATTATCGAAACCTGGCTGCTGCTCTTGGCTGAGAGAGTCAATGAAGGCTTGGAATTGGGGGGTCTTAGGGTTTTCTATGGGACATAGTAGAGTATCCTGGTTTACTATTGGATTCTGATAGGCATCCAGAGACTCGGAATGGTCAACTTTGATCTCATCCACATTTTTCTTCACAGGTTGTTCTTGAGCTGGAGCTGGAGTCAGTGAAGGGTTATGTTGGACTGGAACTTCTGTTGCACTATCCCCAAGCTTACGTGGTGGGTTGCTCTCATATATTTGGTTCCTGCTAGTGCAGGACTTGTGGAATTCTGTACTTTGTGTTAGACAACATATCTGATTTGAAGGTAGCAATCCCAGGGAAGTCTGCATTCCCAGGGAATCCATCACTAAGAAGGAAAAAAGAAAGAGATAAATTTCTAGGCAATTATATTTCCCCAAGCACCAATGCAGAAATTGTGCACCTTTTAGTAATGAGCAAGGCATTGCTACAGGTTATGTTAAGGATCATGGAGAGGCCGGAGCAGTGGTCCATGTGGTAAGGCGTCTGCCTTGCCTGTGCTAGCCTAGGCCAGACCACGGTTCGATTCCCCGGCATCCCATATGGTCCCCCAAGTCAATAGTAATTTCCAACTGCATAGCCAGGAGTAATGCCTGAGTGTCACTGGGTGTAGCCAAAAAACAAAACAAAACAAAACAAAACAAAACAAAACAAAAAACCAAAACAAACAAAAAAAGATAATGGAAAAGCCCCAGTGCTAGTTGTAAATTTTGTAGTTCTTACTAATGATCTTGTGTTGCCACTGTTTCTTGTCTTTATTTATATTTTATGAAGTTCCTATAAATTACATTAAAAAAGAAATTTTAGACTGAGAAATTTGCATTAAGTTACTTGCCTTGCAAACAGCTGAGCCAAGTTCAATCTTCTGGACCATATATGATCCCCTAAATAGCCTAAAACATCACTAGGAGGGATCAGATGCAGAGATACAGGAGTAAGCTCTTGGCTATGGCACATGCATTGCCTCCCCCAAGTAAGAGATTTGTAAAATAGTCAATGCTATGGCAGAGATACAGGGTACTCCCAAATTTTCATATTTTCTCAGGGAAAATATCCTATCTCCTGCCAATATATGTTTGCTAAATATTAAATGCTATGCAGAGATATTAAGATATTCCAATTTCCATATATATATATGAAGAGATAAAGTCTACTCTATCTCCCCTATATATGAGATTTGTACAATATTCAATGCAATGCAGAGGTATAGGGCTCTCTCTATTTTCATATTCCTTATGAAAAATATGTTTACATCATAAACCAGAAGAAAAGGCCGGAGCAGTGGTGCAAGTGATAGGGTGTTTGCCTTGCATGCCAGGATACACTGCAGTTCAATCCCCCCAGTGTCCCATATGGTCCCCCAAGCCAGGAGCAATTTCTGAGTGCATACCTAGGATTAACCCCTGGGCATCATTGGATGTGGCCCAAAAAGCAAAACAAAATAATAAATAAAATAAACTAGAAGAAGGAATGGATACTTAAGTACAGATTGTAAGCTTTAATGACATTAGGCACGATAGACAGGATATCTAAACCCAAAATAAATCCATACTTTGGTACAAAATATAGGTAGTGGAAAATTAAATTGTAATATTACAATAACATTTCTAATATATCTTCAGAAGAAACAAAGACTAGTTCAGGGCAGAGAGTTTTCTGTCTATATGGTAGTACTTGGGGAATGATCAACTAGGACTTTGCAGAATGTGGCCTACTTGATGTGTGCTTGATAGTTTTCTGTATGGAAACCTAGGTGGCTCTTCTCCTCCCATAACCCCCAGTCTAGTATATGAGGTGTTCTTCTAGAGAGTATGCCAATAGAGTGTTGTCATGATTGATAGAAGTGGTTATTAGTCTTCTAGAGAGAACTTAGATGTCACCTGTCTAGGAACTGTTTCCCTTCTGTTGACCCTCTATTTTGAGTGCTGACTAGCCTTTTTTGCTGATTGTACTCACCTTAAAAACTTGATTCTGTGATGGGTTGTGCAGACACAGAGTAATTGATTTTAGTGTTAGCAGCCAGCAGTATATTAGTTGAGGGCTGAACCTCCTGTAAAACAATTGCAATTTCAAGGGATGAATTGTTGTAAGTTTGTAGGAGAAAGCGCCTACCTCCAGGATATGACATGGAGTCATAGTATTACAGAAAGTTACCAAGTTCTTGAGAGAGGAGAGACCTCAGTGTGCCCTGATTATAGTCATATACCTGGCTCCCTTCCTTGTAGGGAAACAGCAGGCTATGATTGTGAGGTGGACACTGAGGTGGTGTCCTCTCAACAAGTCTGACAGGAAGGGACAGGTTTAGATGAACTGTGCTCTTTGTCTCTGGGGTCCTAACACACAGTGTTGCCAAAGACATGGAAGAGATGTCTTTGTTTTGGTCAGTGACAGCCACTGAGTAGTCTCCCCAGGAAGAAGACATCTTTGAAATGTTTTCTGTCCTATCCCACTGAAAAGTACTTGGGTAGTGTCACCCATCTTCCTGTGTAACCTAACCTGATGGTAAGACCAGCCCATTTCTGGGAAGGATCTTTGGGAGGTAACAAAAGGATTGCCTCAGGGGCAGAAGGGGGATTCAAAGAGAGATTTGGGGAGAAGCAGGAATGAAGGAGAAGAGGCAGGCTTAAATGCAGGGTTAATTATGATGATGGCTTACAAGGTTTAGAAAGCTTAGGGGCCACACATGGTGGCTAGAGCTGATGTCTCCTGAAACCTGACTGCCTGTGGATCATTTCCTCGTGGCTATCCTTAATCCTTCAGACCCAGCCGGCTGGCAGAGAAAGGCCTCTCACCATCCCTCCATCTCACCATCATCCACCTCCATACAGGACTAAATAATTAATGTTTGTCAACAGGGTCGGAAGCAGCTGAAGTGAATGTCTGTCTCTGGCCAGACACTCCAGATAGCATCTTTGAGTTAGACTGTTGGTAAGGGTAGGCTCTATACACAAGTTATTGAAAAGAGGTGCGAGAGGCTGAGGGCAGGAGATAGGCCAAGCTAAAGTAGTAACTTTGGAATAGTGGAAGGTACTTCCTGCTAGGAAAGATGCATTGTTCACCACTGCAAGAGAAAGCTGCAAAGAATTTGCAGCTCCCAATACAGATGAAATTTGGAAACTTTCTGTTGGGAACAAGAAAAGGATGAAAACATAAGTGAGACTGATAAACAATCTCTCACTATGACAGGAGCCATTTTCCCATAAAGTTGTAGCCACAAAGAAGCTTAAAATACTAATACTAACTGACCAACCAAGTAGCAAATGGTTTTAGGTGGCTGAAGTGTTGAACACACATTTTCTGGATATGGCACTGTGCTCCCAACATGAAAGCAGAACTATCAAAGACCAGTTTGGTCTTTTTTGTTCATGGCTTTCTTGCTTACAGCTAGTCTGTTCTAGCTCTTCCTGCTCCTCCTGCATGCAAGGAAATTAAGTGCCTTATTCCCAGAACTAAATACTTGCTCCCTATGCCAGGATTATTACCAGGTTACAGACGTACACATGTGAACTTTCTTGCCAGAACACTGCTTTGAGCTCAATCAAGGAGAAAGAGTACCTATTAAAAGAGGCATTTGGGGTCAATGAGAGAGTAATACAGCTGTGACCATTTGTAATCTTCAGTTCTCATTTTGGTTTGGAAATTCTTCTACCATTTTCTAGATTAACATCTAACCAGGTCCCCTGGATCAATATAAAGTTGACAACTAGAATTTCTACCTGCCTGGTATTTAAATAATATATCAGAAATTATTAATTTATTGTTTTTCAAAAGTGCTTTTTTGAGGAAAAGCATTATTAAATTATAAATCTTGACTGGTTCACCAATGAAATAGTAATAACATTAATCAAAAAAGAATAATGCATACTTTAATTAATTTGCTCTATTACATATAATTTACATGGGAAGAAATAAATTTCTATAAAGATAGAGAATAATCCAAAACACTATGTATCACAGAACTGAAAAATAAGTTGAAAGATAGTAATGAAATCAGGGTTAAATAGCAAGCAGCAAATTGCAATGAGTGTGTGAGAGCAGAATCAGTTGTAAGCTCTGAGCAAAACTCAGTGTGGCCCCTACACAAAAAATAGAAAGAAATTACAAGTGGACTAATGAATTCTGTGTCAGGTATAAAATTTTATGAAGTCAGTATTTTATTTTAGAGAAATATATTAGTCAACAAATGCAATGTAATTTTTTTTGAGTACTTACTTTGCCAGGTCCATAGGACAGGAAATATTTACTAGTTAACTTGCACAAGTGAAAAATTGCAGAAACTTGAATGTGTAGGTAGGCAAAATATATATTAATAAACACAACTCACATAAAGATGACAAAAGTATATTAAGTATAATGTAATTCAATTATTTTTCACAACTTTTAATTTTTATGGTACCATTATTTACCGAATTCTTCATGACACAGCTGTTTTAGTCCTTAAATGTTCAAACTTCAATCCCACCCCTAGAGTAACCTTCCCACCAGTGTTCCCAGTTTACCACTGAGCATTTTAATCTAACCTTTCACATACACATGTAAAAATTCACTTCACATTGTGTGTTATACATGAAGGCAAATAGAATGACAAAAACTAGATCAATAAATATCTATTTGATACAGAGGTCTGATTTACCATCCATGATGAAGCAGAAGTCTTCTATACACCACAAAAGCACGGAGGGGAAAGTAAATGATCATGCAAGGAATCTGTAGTTTATCCCATGACAGTATACTTCAAGGGTGGAGAAACCCCGTATCTCCTAGGCCAAGGGAATTCCCTCTATAATGTCCCCAATAGTTACTGTACCTATGCAGGGGGGGAAAGGAAAAAGAAAGCACAAAATAATCCTTTTATCAACTTATATATTTAATTATTAATTGACTTTTGACTTCTTTATTTTGGTGTAGATATTGAAGTTGATGTCTCCAATTTTATTTTATTTTATTTTCTCTTTTTCTTTCTTTTTGCACTCCGGCATGGTTTGATTTCAGACCAAGAAAGACTATTGTGTGGTGCTTGTCTGTATTGCTGCAGTGCTCACTGGATATTTTATTTGATATTTCTTTCTGTATTGTTGCAGTGTTTCAATTACCTTTTCCCTGTCCTCTCTCAAACTAAGGTTGATAGCCTCTAGAAGGACTCCGCCCATTTTCAGCTTATTTGATTTTTTTTACCCCATTCTATTGCTTTTCTTCCTTCAAACAAAACCACATAAATAGAACTATCTAGCTTCGCCTCTCAAATAGAGGGGAAAACAAGGGAGGGTGCCAAGACCAAACAGATATACCGTATGAACACTAGTAGTAAGCTAAACACAGAGGGGACCACTTACAGCCCAGGGGTGATGGTGGGGGATATGGGTTGCAGGAAGGGAACGGGGGGGGGGGAGGGTGGAGGGAGGACAAATTTGGTGATGGGAATTCCCCTGATTCAATGTTAATATGTACCTAAAATACTACTGTGAAAGATAAGTAAGCCAATATGGTCAAAATAACAATTAAAAATTTATAAAATGAAAAAAAATTAATAAAAATTTATAAAATGAAAATAAATCATTAAATATCTATTTAAATAATTATTCTATCTCTCAATGATGTCACACTTTATGCTGACTGGGTCTGGTGATATTCTGTGTAACTTTGCTATAAGGTGTGCTATAATCCTACTTGGATGAAAAAAAATAGAATATTTTTAGTAGTCCCAGGGCTACTTGTGGGAAGAAGTTAAGGTCTATAGATCTGGATTAATTTCATTATTATATTCATTCCTATTGTCTGAATATTAACCAGCAATCAACAAATAGTTAATGCAAATGTTTTAATATATGTTCTTAATACCTAAATTATGATTATTTTAGCATCTAAGAAACAATATTCCCTATGCTTACACAATGATTATTAGAATCCAACTGAAATTTTTTGTTTGTTTGTTTTTGGGGCCACACCCAGTGACTCTCAGGGGTTACTCCTGGCTATGAGTGCAGAAATTATTCCTGGCTTGGGGGATCATGTGGGATACCAAGGGATCGAACCACGGTTCATCCTGGGTTAGCCACATGCAAGGCAAACACCCTACTGCTTATGCCACTGCTCCAGATCCCCAACTGAAAATTTTAATGTAAATCTTTTAATGTAAAATTTTAAGGCATATCTGTGACTTTTTAAAACTGTTTGAAATAAATGTGTCATTAGAAATTTGGGACTTAAATTTTATTTTTCTTCTTATCAGGATGTTATCAGTATGTTCTCCTGTTTGAAAGAAACTATTTGTAAGAATAAATGGCAGCCTTCTCTTGTAACTACTTACCACACAAAGAAATCGTTTCTCCTGTTTCAACTTAGAAGATACTATGTTTTTATTTGAGAAGACAGAGCACATATAGAGTTTCAAAATCAGAATAAAATAAAACATTGAAGAATCTGTTTCTTCTACCCCCTAGAGAATTAATTTTAGTTATTTTATAGAAAGCATCATTTCTGAAGATTGTTTATATTCAAACTGCCAACTTTCTTCTCATAGATGACACTAAAGGAAGACACCACGGACGGCATTTTGATCAATTCTTTTCCTAGAGTCACGCTATTCCATGGTTAGTTTAGTTTTTCTAGCCAATATGTCCATTATTTATTAAAATTGACTGCTTTAACTTGCTCTTAGCACATTGAACCCTCTATGCTTTCTATTTTAATTTAAAATCTTTGCTCTTTCCAATATTCTATCCCAACTGTTGTTACTCCTTCCTTCATAACTCCTTCATGCTCTCCCTCCTTCTCTTCTCCTTTATTGTCTGTCATATTGTCTTTAATTTTGTTGTCAGTCAGCGCTTAATAAAAATGATCCTAAACTTCCTTAATTGTGAAGGTTTGCTTCCTTACTACTCAGCACTTTATACCATCTCCCCCGTCCCCATTTTTGTTTTACTCTTAGTTTAGATAGAATACTCTAAGATATGAGACTATTTATTTTGGAGCAGTACTAAATTTCAGATGCTAAAGCACAAATACAAATAGAGAGGTCATAACAGATACAACATCCTGATATACATTTAGTGTTCTACATTACCAGTATTTTCTGTTTTGTAGAAATACTCCTGTGTCTGGTTTGTGTTTTCATTTATACCATGTAAAAATAACTATCTGAAAAAAAAAGAAATCACAGAGAATGAACACTCAAATACATAAACATATAAACCTTTAGACATAAAGTATATGAGATTACATGTATGTAAAATATATAGTAAAAAGCAAAAACATTTTGTGTAAAAGAGAATTAAAGTCTGTGACATGTATAAAATTGCAGAGGCAGCAAAATGCAAATTCAAAACTGAAATTAGTCTTGTAAATTTTTAGTTTAATACTTTCCTCCATTACCCCATGCTATTTGACTTTACTACTGAATTTAAGGATAAGAAACCTCATGAAAACCGTTTAAAAGTTCCGTGTCTTACCTGACATGGTCAGAGAAGAGAAAATAACATCTTCATGTACAGGGATGAGGAGACACTCTGAGTATGTCTGGGCACTGCCACAAAAGACTGCGAGTGTCCAATAGAAATGATAGTCAGTGGTCATTGGTCACTTGCGATGATTCAAATTTATTTACTCACAAATCCACGAGAACCCCAAGATTCTTCCAGATGGTGATAGGTTTGATGGGAGAATGATGTCATCAAGTAGACAGTAAGAGGTAGGGACGAGCCAATATGGAGGTCAGATTCACAACAAAAAGACTAGAAATGGTAGTGAGAGGTAGAAGGAAGCAGACTGATACCTTGGGAGATAATAATCTTACTAGAGATGAAGCAGTCCAACTTTCCTCAGGCTCTTACATTAGGGAAATCTTCCCCTTCATTATATTAATAAGTTTATATATGTTTATTTATATAATGTAAGTCATTAATCTTTTGAATTATTGGCCAACATGTTATCACAAAAATATTTATATAGGGCCCAGAGAGATAGCACAGTGGTGTTTGCCTTGCAAGCAGCCAATCCAGGACCAAAAGTGGTTGGTTCGAATCCCGGTGTCCCATATGGTCCCCCGTGCCCACCAGGAGCTATTTCTGAGCAGACAGCCAGGAGTAACCCCTGAGCACCGCCGGGTGTGGCCAAAAAAAAAACAAAAACAAAAAAATTATATAATAAAATGTTTCTGTTTTCTAATATATATTATGTTTCATATTATGTACATAGCTAGTTAGAAATATTTTAAATGCATATGAAATATAACTGATTTTTTACAAAGGAAGGAAAGGAACATTTATGTTTGAGCTGGAATAATCAGGATTGTTCTGAAAGTAGCTATCTTGTTCATGTCTTATATGGCAACTTTTGAAGCTCCAAGAAAGTGATGAAGGGCTCTTCCTATCACTTGGGTGTAAAGAGACATTTTTGAGTGCATTTGTATAGAATCATTATTTGTTTCAAACCTTTTTTCATTCTGCACCAGAGACACATTACTGACTTTTCTAGATTCAAACCCATACCCATATGCACCTAGAAAATTACCAGGAATGATTTCCAAGTTACTCAGCCTGGAGTAAACCAGGACCATTTCTCACTTTGGGTTCCTTAAAAAAGAGTTATTTTGTTTCTTCCATGTTTTTCCAATTGCCTTATTTAAACACTGTGGTTATTGTGTTCATTACTGGATTTCAGTAATACAATGTACACTATTCTTTACCAATGTACCCCTAGTAACTAATTCTCTCACAGACCCTACCACAGCCTTGCTCTATAGGGCAGGCATTTTACTTCTCCCTCACAAACTATCTCACTTGTCTCTCTCATGTTTCTCTCTCTTTCCTTTTTTGACACTATTTTGCACTAGATTTGGAGGGTGACTTGCCTGTTAGTTTCTTCACTTTCAGTGTCAAGCTCTTGTTCAGAAAGCTCAGTTTCAACTATCATTGTCCTAGTAGACCCTTCTCTACTGTAGCAACACTCTGTGCTCTTTTTTTTTCTTTTGGTTTTGGGGTCACACCTGGCAGCGCTCTGGGGTTACTCCTGGCTCTATGCTCAGAAATTGCTCCTGGCAGGCTGGGGGAGCCGTATGGAATGCCGGGATTTGAACTACCACACTCCCTGCTTTTTTTTTAGTGAGCTTTCTACATCTGGGCTAGACTGTCTAACCTTTATTTCTATTGCCTCTGGGAATTATTACCATAGTAATACTCTTGGTTTTCTTATATCCCAAAGATGAATGGGATTATTCTATTTTTATCCCATCCTTCTGGCTCATTTCACTCAGCATAATAGTTTCCATGCCCAGCATGTATAAAGAATTGTGTGACTTCATATTTCTAATGGCTGCATAATATTCCATATATCAGTTTCTTTAGCTAGTCATCTGTTGTTGAACACCTGTGTAGTTTCTAACCCTCTTTTAGTTCTTATATAAATGAGAGGTTTTGGGTTTGGGGTTCTTTCTCATAATCATTTTATGTAAGTGAATCCAGAATAGCAGTAGCTGTATTCTGATTTTCAAACTTACAGTCATCATAGAATCTTGGGTCTCTTTTGTCAGGCAAGCTTGGATTCAAGGCCAAGCAACAGAAGAGGGAACACACAAGGTTCAGGGTATAAGGGAAAATGTTCATGTAAATGTGTTCAGTTTTGTTTAGGAGCCAAACCTGGAGGTGCTCAGACTCACCCCTGCCTGGTATTTAGGGTTCACTCCTGGCAGTGCTGGGAGGCCATGTACAATGCATTCTGCATTGTGTTTTTGAAGTAGTATTTATGGATCATATAGGAGACTCAATTTCTAGCTTTGTTTTTAGAATTTTTTATATTTATCAGATATGAAGACATCCAAGAAATGCATACTTTTAGCTAGAATATTGCTAATCTGAGAAGAAGGGAGGAAAAAATAGTGATCTACTAATTACCAGATTGTCAGACCTCAGGGAATGCTCTGATGCTAGGGCTCTTACATTCACTCTTTGGTTTTAACAACTCTCCCAGAGACAAACAATCCAGAGAAACATTTTATTAGGTTCTTCTTGCAGATACACCTCATTTTGAGATGTAAAGGCCCCACTTAGTCTTGCTTGGTATGAGATATGCACTTGCCTATTAATATCTCCCTTTCTTGCCATGTGGATTGGCCCTGAACAATAGATCAGGCTTCTCAGTCCACGAAGCAGGGAGCCTCCAGACCCCGTGCTTTTTTCTCTTATGTCTGTCCTGTTTGCTTAATATTTGTAGACCCCTTGCTTCTCACCTGTTCATACATATGCCCTGCTCATAGAGTTTTCCCCGAAAGGCTGAACTTTTAGGATAACTAGACCAGCATTGAATGGCAGTCATTTTCTTTTCACTCTTAGACAAAACTGATTGTTCTTGTTCTTTGTGATGTGTGCTAGTCTCTGCGGGGGTGGGGTGTGTGGAGGTGGGAGTGGGAAGGTGAAATGTTATCTCTTTGTTGCTTTGATTTGAAACTCACTGATGATTACTGGTAGGGAGTATTTATTCATGTACCTATAGACCATGTATACTTCTTTGAGGAAATGTCTGTTTGATTCTTCTCATTTTTTTATGGGGTTAGATGATTTGTTTTCTTGCTAAGTTCATCTAATGCCTTGTATATTTTGGATATTAATCCCTTATAAGGTAAATATTGGGTAAATAGTTTCTCTTATTACTCAGGGAGTCTTTGAAACCTAGTCACTTTTTCCTTCAAAGTGCAGAAGCTTCTCAGTTGAATTCCTCCCATTTGTTTCCCTTTGCTTCCACTTGTTTCATCAGTGGTGTTTCCTCCTTGAAGATGCCTTTAGTCTCAATGTCATGAAGTATTCTGCCTATATTTTCCTCTATTAATTTTATGGTTTTGAGGTCTAATAATTGGGTCTTTATTCCATTATAATTTGACCTTTGTGAATGGTGTTAAAGAGATTTCTCAGTTCATATTTTTGCATATAATTGACCAGTTTTCCCAACACTACAAATTGAAGTGGCTTTCCTTGATCCACTTTGCATTTCTTGTTCCTTTATCAAAGATTTATTGGTTGTATACCTGGGGTTCAGCTTCAAAATATTCAAGTCTATTGCATTGATCTGAGGGTCTGTTTTTGTTCTAATACAATGCTGTTTTAATGATTACTGCTTTATAGTACAATTTCAACCTGGGAAAGTGATGCCTCCATCTTCTTTTTCCCAAGGATTGCTTTAGTTATTAGTGAGTGTTTATTTTTCAAAATAAATTTAAAAGTGTTTCATCACTTCTTTAAAAACTATCATGGATATCCTCAGAGGTATTGAATTA
This sequence comes from Suncus etruscus, assembly GCF_024139225.1. Classification (NCBI taxonomy): domain Eukaryota; kingdom Metazoa; phylum Chordata; class Mammalia; order Eulipotyphla; family Soricidae; genus Suncus; species Suncus etruscus. The sequence continues at coordinate 107,756,139 of NC_064848.1, forward strand.
AATCTGTACAATGCTTTTGGAAATATTCTTATTTTAATTATTTTAATCCTCCCAAAACATTAGAAAGATAAATGCTTTTATTTCCTTGTATCTTCTTTTATTTATTGAAGCTGTGTTTTATAGTTTTCTTTGTATAGGTCTTTCACCTCTTTATGTTGATTCCAAGGTACCTGATTTTTCTGAGGCACAATTGTGAATGAGATTTTTTTTAATGAATCTGAATCTTTCAATATTGCATATGAAAATACCATTGATTTTTAGTGTTAATTTTATAACCTGCGACTCTACTATACAAGTCTATAGTTTCTAGAAGCATTTTGGTAGGGTCTTTAGAATTTTCTAAATATAGTATTGTGTCATCTTAAACAATGTGAGCTTCACGTCTTTATTTCCTATCTGAATACTTTTGGTATAATTTTATTCCCAACTTGCTATGGGAAGTATTTCTCATACAACGTTGAGTAGAAGTGGAAAGAGGGGCAATGGTGTATTCTGCCAGATGGTAGAGGAAAGGCTTATTTTTTTCTCTATTCAGTATAATATTTGCCCTGGGCTTATGGTAAATGTCCTTGACTATTTTTAGAAACGTTCTTCCATTCTCATCTTGTTCAGAGTTATTATCATAAACAGCTGTTGGATCTTACCAAATGTTTTCTCTGCATCTATTCATATAATCAGATGTTTTTTATTTTTTCATTGGTTAATGCAGTGTATTAGTATATTGATTGACTTTCTTATACTAAACCATCTTTTCATCTCTTGAATGAATCTTACTTGGTCATGGGGTCTGACCTTTTTTTGTTTTGAGTCATATTCAGCAGCAGTCAGAATTACTGCTAGCTCTGTGCTCAGAAATTGTTCCACGCAGGCTCGGCAGATCATGTGGGATGCCAGAAATCAACCCCAGTTCCATTTTGGGTCACCTGGATGCAAGGCAAATGCCCTACTGTTCAGGCCCCCCAGGTATGACTGTAAAAAAATTTTTTTATTGAAACCAATGTGAATTATGTCTTTCACAGTTGTATTTCAGGCACAGTAACAGTGAATTAGGGCCATTCCCATTACCAGGGTTGACATTCCTTCACCATAGTTCCCAGCATACATCCCATACCTCCACCCATAGGCCCCTGAACTCCTAGTGTAAGAGGTACATTTTGTGTATAGCTTATTATAGTTTGGGTCTCTTGGTTCTATTGTTGTTAACATTGAGTTGGTTATTTAGATATGACCATTTTTTATTTCTCCTCAATGCTCCTGAGACCACTTGGCCTCTGGATCCCATTCCTTTTTTTCCCTTTTCTCAATTTGTAGAATATAGAAATAACAGGTAAAACAAGATGATTCATGTTCTATGGTTCTTAAAAAGGGGTAAAGCCTCTATCTATAAGCTATAAATAAAATTAAAAGAAGGAATAAAGGAGAAAAAGAAAAAAGTGGGGGAAGATATGGCTTTATATATTTTTTTTATATATGATGTTGATCAGATTTAATACTTCTTGGTCTATTGTTCTCCTGATCAATAAATAGTGTCAATCTTTGTCTCTAAGTCCTTTCTTTGGGGGGGGGGGGTTCAGCCACACCTAGTGACTCTCAGGGATTACTCCTGGCTATACACTCAGAAATGTCTCCTTGCTCTGGGGACCTTAAGGGATGCTGGGGGATCGATCCCAGGTCTGTCCTAGTTCAGCCATTACTATGCTATCATTTTGTTCAGTCTAAGACCTTTTCTTAGGATCGAATTTAGTTTGGTCTGATATGAGTATGGCTGTCCCAGATTTTCATTTTCCAGTGGTTTGTATAATTGTTTTTCTTCCTTTTACTCTAAGGCTATGTCTATCCTGAAGTTATTTTGTTTTTGTTTGTTTTTTTTTTATTTTGATCATATTGGCTTACATATCTTTCACAGTAGTATTTTAGGTACATATTAACATAGAATAGGGAATAACCATCACCAAGTTTGTCCTCCCCTCATCCCCATTCCCTTCCTGTAACCCATATCCCCCACCATCACCCCCTGGGCTATTTTTATTTTTTATTTTTTGGGCTACACACAGTGATGCTCAGGAGTTACTTATAGCTATATGCTTAGAAATTGCTCCTGGCTTGGAAAACCGTATGGGATGCAGGAGGATTGAACCGTGGTCCATCCTAAGTTAGTACTTGCATAGCAAATGCCCTACCACTTGTCCACTGCTCCAGCCCCCTATCCTGAACTTTTAAAGTGTGTTTCCTATAAACAGCAGATGTCTTGGTTATATTTCCTGATCCAACCTGCTACTATGTGCCTTTTGATGGGGGAGTTTAATCCATTGACATTTAAGGAAACTATTGACCCAAAAACCAAAAAGAAAAGAAAAAAAAAAAAGGAAAAAAAAAGGGGCCGGGTGGTGGCGCTGGAGGTAAGGTGCCTGCCTTACCTGCGCTAGCCTTGGACGGACCGCGGTTCGATCCCCCGGCGCCCCATATGGTCCCCCAAGCCAGGAGCAACTTCTGAGCGCATAGCCAGGAGTAACCTCTGAGCGTCACCAGGTGTGACCCAAAAACCAAAAAAAAAAAAAAAAAAGGAAACTATTGACAGAAAGGGCTGTTGTGCCACAATACTGTGTAGAGTTGTTGTTACAATTGGGGATTTTGTTTGTGTAATTGCTCTTTGAATAGTTCATTTAGGATTGGTTTGGTTAGCATGGATATTGTAAGTTCTCTTTTGTCTAAAAATGTTGTTAGGGGCTGGCGAGGTGGCACTAGAGGTAAGCACTAGCCAAGGAAAGATCACGACCGTGGTTCGATCCCCCAGCGTCCCATATGGTCCCCCAAGCCAGGGGCAATTTCTGAGTAACCCCTGAATCAAACAGGTGTGGCTCGAAAAACAAAACAAAAAGAATGTTGTTAATTCTCCCTTCCCTGTAAATGAGAGTAGACTCTAAGTTGAAAGATTCTTTCATTCAATAGTTTGAATATGTCCTTCCACTTTTTTCTTGCCTGGATTACTTCAAATGGAAGATCTGATTATATTCTTATTTTTTTCCTTTATACATAAAGATTATCTTACTGCTTTGAAGAGTCCATCTCTCTCTTTGTTTTTTGCCATCTAGATTACTAAATGTCTTGTTGTTATTAGGGTCAATTTTGTTTGGCACTGTTTTTGCTTCTTGGGTCTGTTGATAAGCTTCTTTCTCAAGGGTGGGAATGTTTTCTGCTATTTTCTCTCTTACTACTTGTTCTCCTTTGCATTTGCTACCCTTTTGGTATTTCTATAATTCAGAGGTTATTTCTCTTGTCTTTGTTCATTAAGTACCTTACATTTTATTCCAATGTTTTGTTACGCCTTTATTTTTGACATCTTTATCATTGCTGGTTTGTAATTTGTCTTCAAATCCATCTATGTGATTCTCCACCTGTGTAGTTCTATTATTATGGTTTGCTAATATGTTTTTTAGTACCTTCAGTTCCATTTTTGTGGATTTGCTCATTTTATAATGACTTCTTCTTTGAGTTTGTTCAATGTATCATCTATAGATTAATTTTTCAGGCTAGTGCCTACTTGATTTCTGTTGCTAAAACATTAAGTGTTTATTTTAGGTACTCATCTATTAGGTTCAGGCATTTGGATAGACTTAGAAATTTTCCAGAATTTCACTCCATATCCTCAACTGTAGGTATCTTCCTTACCTTTCCCATTGATATTTGTACTTAGTTGTTTGAAATGATGGAATATTAGGGTGTTTATAAAAAGTATTCTATTGAACTGTTTGTGTGAAAGTTGGTATATCTTCTTGATATGTTGTGAGGCATATTTTCTTTATTTTTCTAAATGAGCATGGTTATCTAAGTATGATAAAAAATATTGCAAACTAGTGCATCTATATGGTTTGAGAAAAGAAGAATTTATGGGATGGTGGTTGGTGTTCCCTGTTCCTGAGCAGATACACACATGACTGGATCCAGTGGGCAGCCTATCAGGACTAGCACTGGAAACCTAAAGGAAGCTGAGATAAGGCCCTTTAGACAGCCCCATTTGCATTTAGTGGGAGGGATTAGGATTAGGATGAGAGGTTTCCTGTTTCAGCCCAGACACAAATTGAACTGACCCCAGGAGATAGATGATCAGGAATTATCCACTAGATCTTTGAAATTTTTTTCACTAACATGTGTTCTTATTTTTAATTATCATTTTGATTTTCAATTAATATTCATGAATCCAACACATTGCAATTTGCTTAAAGAATATGCTATTCTTTTAATGGGCACCTCAATCAATAACAAGGCAAATGAACCACATCTGACAGAATGTAGATTAATTATATACCATATTTTCCGGCATATAAGACGACTTTTGAAACAAAAAAAGTCAACCAAAAATCAGGGGTCGTCTTATACACCGAGTATATCTCGAAAAATGTCTCAATATGCTGCTAAACGAAAATTGTCTGAATATTGCCACAAAATGAATTTTCCAACTCGATCCTGCACCAATCACTACAAGGCTGCTCCGACCGCCTCTGTAACTCAGCCAATCCAAGCAGGCTTTTTATGCATGCAAATTAGACAATGTTCTGGACCCGAATCTACACTGTAAAAAACTGCTCAGATTGGCCAGAGTCAAAGAGGAAGTCTATTACAGTATAACCTTTGAACCTATGCTTGTTGTTATTGGCTCACTGTGGTACAAACAGTTGCAGCACGGGAACGTTCTGTCTGTACAGCGAACATAGGCCTAAACCTATGTTTTAACTGCAAAATTAGGAGGTCGTCTTATATGCCCAGTCGTTTTATAAGCTGGCAAATACGGTATAAAATATATGCAAATATTTATATATAAATTGTACATAAAATTAATATGTAATTATATATAAATTATAGATAGTATATATAAATATACCATTGAGGTCTACAAAAACACTGTATTTATTATTTTTTCTATAGTTACATGTTTTGTTTTTTTTTCTTTTTTTGGGGGGATGGCATAACAGGTGACACTCAGGGATTACTCCTGGCTATGCGCTCAGAAATCATTTTTGTCTTGGGGGACCATATGGGAATCCTAGGTTAGCCACATGCAAAGCAATCACCCTACCTCTTGTGCCACTGCTCCGGTCCCTATACTTGTGTTTTTGTTATGCGACAAAAGAACTAGACTTGTCCTCTGTGTTGTGTCTATTCACAATTACTTTTGCCTTTTGGATAGTAATTCAGTTTATTTGTAAGATAAATACAATATAACTTGACAAATATGGTGGAAATAAGGCACAGAAAAGATTTTAGTTGTTAATATTTATAAGCTTAACACATCTTTAGTATTGCCTGGTTAAAGGTTAGGTTTAAGTCTATTGCTGCTTCCAGTTTCTCTACAGAGTATTCTATTGTGAATAATAGATGAGTCATAGAAATAAAAGTTGTGTGTATGCTCTATGAATTAAGAAATATGCATTTAGGTATCAAGTAATAATTATCTAGGAAACATATAATGAAAGTAATAATTACATATTGTAATGACTGATATGCTAGTACCGCAGAAAGAAAAAAGCTAGGTCTGACAATAAATGACAATATCCTAGGCTCTGCCCACCAATAGTATATTCTTAGGCTTGATTATTATCAAGTGTGTACAGCAAATCACACCTAATAGGAGACTACCTAATAACTAGATACTAGATTAATATATCATAATTGTGATTAACTTCAATAGAGCTATAATGATTTTATGGAGAAGAAATGACCTTGGTATAATTTAATCCTTTATTATTAATAATAAGTGAAAGCTGAGCAAAAAAAAATTGGAACAAAACACGTAGGAAAAATATTTAGTAAAATACCATCTTTCATAACAAATAATCTCACATAACAGTTCAGACGAAACTGATTATTTAATTTGGAGAAATCACAGGTAATGCTTCCACAGGACCAAAAAATAAATCCAACAGTGGCAGGCTGATCTTAAGGTAAATTGATATAAACATAAATTGCAACTTTCTGAAACAGAAAGGACTAGGTCATTTTCGCATAAGCCCTTGGCAGTTCAGACAAAGGCTTGTGACTCAGCCTAAGCTTTGGACTTCTGCATTACTAGTCAGATTTGCCTGCTTCAGACAGTTCTTCTGTACTGAGGATTTAAAGCCATCTGGAACACTGTGTTGCAGTAAAAATAGCCAGAATCCAGTGACCACAGTGGCAGCTGCACTGAATTCCAAGAACTAAGCAGGGCATGTCCAGTGGGCCTGGAACCAGCAATTTTCTAACCAGAGCACAGTGTTTGATAGTGGCTGTTCCTGCTTGCCTGCTTTCCCTTCCCTTTCATCTTGCTATTTAAATATGAAATAGTTTTCCAATATTCCTTTTCTCATTTAAAGTAACCAAAGATAACTTCTTTTGTTTAATGTTACTAATCCTGGAGCCAGAGGGATAGCACATTTGCCTTGAACACGGCTGACCCAGGACAGACTTCTATTCTATCCCAGAAATCCCATGTGGCCCCACAGCCAGGAGCGATTTCTGGGCGCATAACCAGGAGCAACCCCTGAGCGTCACCAAGTGTAGCCCAAAAATCAAAAACCAAAACCAAAACCAGAAAACAAACAAAGATTAATAATGCTTACTTGAATACTATATAAGATAACATGATTCTAATCTTTGCATTTATGACAAATAAAGAAATCCAATGTTTTACATTGTTGAAATATGCTAGTCTTTTAAATACTAAAATCAAAAGGTTTTTTTGTTTTGTTTTTTTTTTTGTTTAGTTTTTGGGCCACACCCAGTGACGCTCGGTTTACTCCTGGTTATGCGCTCAGAAATTGCTCCTGGCTTGGTGACCATATGGGTCGCTGCGGGATCCAACCACTGTCAGTCCTAGGTCAATGCATGCAATGCAAACGCCTTACAGCTTGAGCCATCGCTCCGGCCCCTGAAATCAAAGTTTTAATCTATAAAGAATGTATGTAGCAATATGTCAAGTATTAAAGACAGAATAAAAGTTAATTTAAACTAAATAATTTAAAGAATTCTATATTTCTAATTTTCTCAAAATGATATATTAAATATTTATTGTTATCTACAAGTTACTAATTTTTCCAGGAAAAAATTTCCCATTCATTGAATTTTTATTCTCAGAGTCTATAAACATATATGTCAATAAAATATAAAACATATATTGATTTCACTGCCATGCTATGCTTATTATTAAGAATTTATGAAACTAGAAAGGGGAAAGTGCTAGAATATTAGTGATCTATTTTCTAATAAAATATGAAACTTGACTATTTTTATAAAGACTAAAAATGACACCTACTTTTATTATCTTTTTAATGTTGTTATTTTAATAAGAAAAATATGTATCTGTTATAATACAGAATCATTTAATTTATTACCAAATAATGAATAAAAACTATAGTGTCATTAGTTTATCCCATTGCCTTTGTCTTAATTTGGGTCTCCCATATCCTGGTTCTATTCTATATAATCTCAGCTTTAATAAAACTTAATTTATGAAATAGCAGTAACTGCTTATGTTTAGATATAAATTAAGAACTTTAATTCATAAATTATTTAGTCTTTTAAATAATTCCATATTTATTGTATATCTATTTTAATTTTTAATAAAAAATCATGCCATAATTGCATTGTAACATAAACTGATCATTAATATGGTAATTGGAAAACTAGAAGGAAGGAATCAACTGAAATAAACCAACATTTTAGGAGTTGACGTGCTGTTTTAAAAGTCATTTTATTCAAATTATAATAGCTAATTATTCCATGAACAGATAACATGAACAATAATATATTATCTTCTCTAAATACTGTGTACATGTATCTATCCTTTTGTTGCATTTCAATGTCTGATATTCCAGGCAGGTATAAAGAGTTTTATATCAATTGAGGTGTTTTATAAATTAGACCCTTTCTCTTATATTTTGAATGAATTATCAATCTGTCTCCAAATTAATATATAGAGAGAAACTTGGGTAAAGATTATAGGATTTCTTATATTTAGAGGATTTAGAGGATGCCCTCATGATAGACTTATTGCTCTTGAAAAGATATAAATAGGAGTTTTCTGGCTCTCACTATCATAGAGAAACACAAAAGGGCAAAATTTATAAGCAAAGGAGAGTCAATTAAGAATCCAATCACGAGAGAGATAGCACAGCAGTAAGGCGTTTGTCTTGCATGCAGAAGGACAGTGGTTGGAATCCCAGCACCCTATATGGTCCCCTGAGCCTGCTGGGGGGATTTCTGAGCATAGAGTCAGGAATGACCCCTGAGTGCTGCTGGGTGTGACCCAAAAATTAAAAACCAAAAAAAAAAAAAAATGAATCCAATCACTTCAAAGACAGTTCTTATGTCACCCTGACAATCGGTGACAACAGTCTGCTTTTAGGGCAGGATTCTCTGCAATGCTAACCAATGGTGAGACAGAACCAGAAGACACTGCACGCCACCCAGACTTTGACATAAGACCTATACAGAAACCAGGATGTATAACAACAGTTATCAGACAGCAACTGTGTTGGCGAAGAGCTTACCACCCAGAATGACTATGGGGCTGGACAACCTATATGCCTGGAGCCTTGAATTGGTCTTATGCCAAAATAATTCAGGGGTAAGACCGCCCTGTTTTTAGGCCAAAGGTTTTCCTTTCCAATTCCTTCCACATTTTGCTGTGCCTATGCAAACAACATCTGCCACACACACACACACACACACACACACACACACACACACACACACACAAAACACATTTTTAATATATTTTCCATCTCTAAAAAAAAAGTAAATGTACTAAACCTTTGGCTATTAATGACTTTATTGGTGATACAATAATTTTCACAAATATAACTGCTAATAAACTTTCTCCCCTTCTTTTTCCATTGTTTTTTTAAATTATCTATTTTCTTTTTATTTTTTAATAACTTCACTTTCTGTCATTTTGAAACAAATATATTATGATAATTTATGTCAATGATGTGACATAATAAATTAAAAAAAAAGAATCCAATCAAGATCATACTCTAAGCGTAGACTTCAGATCCTGAGAGTTTCGTTTCTGTTGTTTAAGTTTCTGTTGTTAAAGTACCATTAATGGTACTTTTTTAATGTAGTAGTGACCAGGTTTACTAAGACATATTGAATGAGTGTTTTAACTCTGTTGTCAAATTTAGCACATTTCTTTTACTGATTAAATATTTATAATTTAAAAATAATTAATATAAATTATCAGTAATAGCACAATGATGCAATGATTTGCACATAGATACAAATAATTGATTGGGTTTTGTGATATTGCAAGTGTCATTCTAGAGGTTCTTTGTTAGAGTTCTGGATGGACAGGACTTTGGTGTATGAGTCTACCCTAAGTTGTAAGATATTTGCTGCTCATGACCCACACACCCTAAATGCTAGAAGTACTCCCTTTGCTACTGATAATCAAAACCATCCCCACATATTTTTAAAGTTTGTGTAAGGAAACAATGTGGTCATTCTCCCTGGCTCAGGACCCATTCAAAACAAATATACTTACAAAATTCATTTAGATCACTTACATATGATATCTATAAAAATCAGGCCAATGATAGTGGGGATATGTTATGAGAGGGAAGTAGTAATATAATTAAACCAATTAATTACATTAAAAATTTAAATAATTACACTTGAGTCTCTAGGACCCTATTTGTTCTTCATTCTAAGAAGTTAAAGGATTTACATCTTGTGTCACTTACCAAGCCTGCAGTTCCTCATTTATAGTGTGAAAATACCACTAAGCTTAAATGTGATGAGAAATACATAAAGAAAAATATTTTAGAGATTTGTACTGGTGCCTGGAACAAAGGAGTTTATAAATATTGGCTTTTTTAAGAATGTTATGCAAAATTTTAAAACTCCACATGTAAAAAATACATAACTAAACAAGAGGATGGATACCTTCAAGTTAAAGCCCACTGAATAATTACTAGTATTGACAATTAGAGCATCTTCCCTTGTGCACAGTCATATAGAGGTAGGAAATAAATCATTCTTGAAAAATTATTTGCAGGAAATATATGGAAAAACGACTTCTATTTTCTTTTTTTTCTTTTCTTGGGTTTTTTTTGGAGGGGGAGGGGGGTCACACCCGGCAGCACTCAGGGGTTACTCCTGGCTTTAAGCTCAGAAAGCACTCCTGACAGGCTCGGGGACCATAAGGGATGCTGAGATTCGAACCAATGACCTTCTGCATGAAAGGCAAACGCCTTACCTCCATGCTATCTCTCCAGCCCCTTCTTTTTATTCTTAAAGTAAAAGACTAGAGAATGTGTTTGGTTTATCTCTTTTATCAGAAGTTGATTCAAATTGTTTAACATCAAAATGAGCATAATGTCCCTAAATTATCAAGTTAGTCTAATGAATAAAGAATTCAAAGCCTGGGCCGGGAGAAAGGTGTTTGCCTTGCAAGCAGCCGATCCAGGACCTAAGGTGGTTGGTTCGAATCCCGGTGTCCCATATGGTCCCCCCATGCCTGCCAGGAGCTATTTCTGAGCAGACAGCCAGGAGTAACCCCTGAGCACCGCCGGGTGTGGCCCAAAAACCAAAACCAAAACCAAAACCAAAAAAAAAAAGAATTCAAAGCCCAATTACTTAGTAAAATTAAAACTATTATTATTTCTTCTTTTAAAATACTTTATAAAACTCAAATTCATACATATATATAATGTCAATATCTATTGATTTAGAGATTAATATAAATTATTTAAACTTAATATCTCAGGTATAAATAAATCAAGTAAAATTTACAGTAAAAGCTATATTTTATCATTTCTTTTTTTTTTTGTTTTTTTTGGCCACACCCGTTTGATGCTCAGTGGTTACTCCTGGCTAAGTGCTCAGAAATTACCCCTGGCTTGGGGGGACCATATGGGACGCCAGGAGATTGAACAGCAGTCCTTCCTTGGCTAGCACTTGCAAGGCAGACACCTTACCTTGAGCGCCACCACACCGGCCCCATATCTTATAATTTCAAATGATCAAATAGAGATCAATTTTTGTCTTCTCTTAAGTTTGTATATTTTTTGAATTGCTTAAAATTAAGGTTTGAGACCACTTGGCCCCTGGTCCCACCATTTCTTTATTCCTCTCTTCTTAGTTTTATAAAAAATGTAGGAATATGTGGTAAAATAAAGTAATCCATGTCCCAAGATTCTATGAAAAAGATGGGAGCCCTACTCTAAAGATAAGAGATAAAAAAAAAATACAATACAATGTGTGTGATAGGTATTTTTTGTTGTTGTTGTGGTTGTTGTTGCAAAGCACAGCAAAATATGGGGGTAATAGAAAGGAAAAATATTTGGCCTAAAAACAGGGAAAACTTACCCATGAAGCATCCTGTCATAAAAACAACTACAGGCTCCAGGCATACTAAATTGTCTAACCCCAAAGTCTTTCTCTGTGGTCCCAGTAAATGTTCTTCACAATCACAGGTTGTAGCAATCAGGTTTCTTAGTTAAGAAATTGGTGAAGGAAATAAATAAGGACAGAAATAAATATCCAAGCCAAAGTCAATGATGATTAAATCAAGGGAGTTAAACTTTAACAATCTAAACTTAAAGGGTCCTGTTAAACTAGTAGGCCAGGGGGCAAAGGGTTTAGGTATAGGGTGCACTTTGGGTTCATTGGTGGAGTGAGGTTGACTCCATTAATGGGAAGGGCCCTGACTCATTGTATATCTGAAATTCAACTATGAAGGACTCTGTAGATCACAATTGTTTCAATAAAATAAAATTTAAAAATATTGGAAATACACCATATATTTACTTATTTAAAATATCTATAGAAAATTTTAAGTAGTAGATGAAATGACAAGAAAACTATTTGCTCCAAATATAGTTACTTTTATCTACATAGCCTATTTTCTTTGGAAAAATAAAACCACTCAATTATCCTGATAAATATAAAAATAGTCATTACTATTGTTGAAAAACTAGGAGATCTGGGTTATATTATACTGTACAAAGTAATATTTCTAAAAGTTCCCATTAACGATCATACCTATTGCATCAAGGATTGTCAGGGCCTGGAGTGATAGTACTGTATATCTTGCATTGTATGTGCAAACCAAGGTGTGTGTAAATACCATATGGTCCCCAGAGCAAAACCAGAAGTAGCTACTGAATGCAGAGCAGTAAGCAGCAAGCAGAGCAGTAAATCCTGATTATTGCCAGGTCTGGCCCCTAAAAACAAACAAACATAAAAGACTGTGTCACGCCCTGAGCCATCAGGGGCAGGAGTGACTGTGCAGTCCCCATTTACTCACTCCCACAAAAGACTGCCACTTAAAGAAACTGTCCCACTTTATTGCTTTAATACAATATTCCCATCTAACTCAATTGTTCCAAATAGTTTTAAACAGTTTTCATGTATTTGGATTTAAAAGTGACATATTATACCAAAAAATAGTATTTTCACAAAAGGCAATTATTACATTTCCAAGGGATCAACAGAGCCTTTGTTTAATAAACTTATATGCAAAAATGATGAAATGGGAATATTTTATATATAACTATATTTAGAAAGACATTACCATTAGTTCACTCACTGGAAGAACGTTTCTATTGGTTTGTCATTTTAATTCATGTCAGTGTTTTATTGATTACAGGTCATTCAGTACAGCCTCTGACTATTTGTTCTTGATGAGAAAACAGGGATAGTACCAACCACTTTCCAGGTGAGGAATGTCAAAGCCAGAAACTGAGAGGTTTTATAAATATCAAATACCAGATCAGTTTTCAGGACTTCTCCAATAAAACATTTAATTGAAATATTTTTAAAAGACATTTAGTCTTAAGGGTTTTTAAAAATAAATAAATCTCACTCTTTGTGATTGTGTTCCATCCCACTGCCATACAAATACTTAAAACAAAACAAACAAAAAGAAACTTGGGTAAGACTCATTGTGCTAAGAAATAAACCCAGTGTAATTTATATTGACCTAAATATATATAAACATGCACAAATCATATTATGTATTTATTTCTTTTTATTTGACATATACAAAACAGTGCAAAACAAATTAAAATTCCATCATTTCTCAAGCATAACAGAAATGATTTAAAACATTTTATGATGTGAAAAAAAACTAAATAATTTAACAATGCATCTAAATATATACATTTAAGCAAATAAAAACTAGTTTAAAAGTGTATTATAACATTTCCCATTTCACTGCTTATGTAACATTTACAAACACTTGGTTTTATCTGACAATGCAGGTGTCTTACAGACCTTCCTGAAGCACAGTTAGGGGAAGTGAAGAAGTGGCAGGAAGCATAAAAGGCAATGAAGTAGGATAAAGATCAGAGTACTTTGGTCCAGTAAAATAATCCAACTTTGGAGAAGAAAGCAGATTTGGTGCTTCTGAGATATGTACTGATATATTAAGCCCCAGAGAACCATACTTTAATTCAGAGCCATTTAAGAAAACTTCCTGAGACATGGTTGCTTTACCTTCCTATGTCACAGACACATTTTGAATCTTTTATTCTATTTAACTTTATTAAATGGAGAAATGTTTCTGAAACTCTTGTCCAAGCAAGTCAGAATGAATCAGTATTTCCAGTAGATCATTAGAGAGATCACTACTAGCTAAGCCATTACATTGCTGCACCCACATATTTTATCTCCCTATGACCAAACAAGAACCAAGGGTGTTGAGAGATAGTCACTATTTTAAAATCTATGGATTTTTTAATTTATTTTTTAATTTTTATTTTGGACCACTACTAATGGTTCCAGCTAGGTACTTAGGGGTCTCCTGGCAGTGCATAAGGGATTATGGATTCCAGAGATCAATCCCCGGCTTCCTGAATGCAAAATATACACTTAACCAACTGAGCTCTCTCTTCTCTGTATTGAAATTTTGTCTAAAAATAACTATAATTATATTATATATGATAATACCAAGTCACTAAGAAAGAAAATCGTAACTTTAAAAAACATTTACAGAAATAACTTACATCATTCAACTGCTTAAAATAACTAAAGAATCCATGCTTATCATAAGATCTGGGAAAATGTCTGATTAATATGTTAATCAGACTTTAGACGTGAGAATTAGAGCAAAATCTTTCAAAAATAAATTTCTTCTAAAACCTATTTTCCTTTATTTGTCATTTTTTATCCTCAATACAACATAATTATCCATGCTCAATATCAATAATAAAGGTGATACATAATAGTCTATAATGTTTATATATATAATATATATTTAGTTAAGGAATGCTCCTACATTTCATCCCAGATAAACCTTTGAATTCTCTTACTTATATTGCTTCTAATTGTTATAAAAATAGAATCTACTTTCATCAATGTCAATATCACTACCTTAGTTCAGTCTCCTAGCCTCTACATTAATATGATAACCTATTGATTATTAAAAGAAGCCCCTGCCTCAAAGAACCTTAGGTGGATTCCATGATTTCTCCATATTTACAGTGAATGAAAGTTATTTAACAATTTTGTTAAAATAAATACTCCCAGATTCTGCTTTCTACTAAATATTTTGAGATTGTCATTGGGTAGAGTATATAAATATCTGCATTCTTAATAAGCAGCTGGATGGTGCTGACACAATAACAAACTGGAATTACAGTAAAACTAAATTTGAATAAGAAAAGACTATTAGTTGTTGAAAATTATAATAACCTGGGAATCCTCAATTTTTTATGAATGTAAAGTGAGCTATGTTTCATAACCTCTGTTTAGAAACCTTCAAAGAAGATAATAGAAAATCAGATGGGATTGAACAAACAAAGATACAAAACTCTCCCAGGACAATCAGAGCCTATTTAAGAAACTTCTTGGTTTCTGGAGTAAGAGGACTCCATGTAATCTCAGAATAACTACACAATTGTGATACTAGAACTCTGCTCTTTATTTAAGTGTGTCTATTTTTATATGAGCATAGTTTTGCTGCCTGTGTTCTAATCTCATGTATTGATATGTCTGAACAAATTACTTGTCCTTTTACTGCTTAGATCTTGAAACCAAAAAGAACCACATAGAATCCTAAATATAGTAACCATATCCTATAAGCTAGAGACATTGAACCTTGAACTGCACTTATACACTGAATGCTTTGGTTGTCTTCCAATAAAATAAATTATATTAAATATACTTCTATATACTTATTCATGACAAATTAGTACAGGCAAAGCATTTAAGTAGTTTTTAACATTCTTTTCAAGTCTCATACTCCTACTGGTATCAAGAGGTCATACATTTGGCCAAGTTAGCTGCTTGGTGAGTTGCTGGTTTTTTTATTTGGGGTATGTATTGTATTCATGAAGAGAAAAAGAGAGAGTGAAAGAAAGAGAAGGAAAGAGAAAAAACACAAAGGAAGAAAGGAAAGAAGGAAAAATTAAATAATTGAAGGGAGAGGGAAGAGAGGAAGAAAGGGAGAGAGGAAGGGGGAGGGAAGGAAGGAAGAAAGAAAAGGAATAAGGAAGGGGAAGGAAAAAAGGAAAGGGAAGAAGAAAGGGAAAGAAGGGAGGAATGGAGGGAGGAAGAGAGGGAAGGAGGGAGAGAGGGAGCAAGGGAAAGAGGGATGGTGGGAGAGAGGGAGGGAGAGAGGGAGGGAGAGAAGGTGGGAGGGGAAAAGGGAGGGAAGGTGGGAAGAGAAGAAGAGAGGAGAGGGAGGGAAGAAGAGAGAAATAGGGAGGGAAGGAGAGAGGGAGGGAAGGAGAGAGGGGAGGAGGGAGGGAGGGAAGGAGGGATGGAGGAAGGAAGTAAGAGAGGAAAGAAAGAAAAGAGGAAGGGAGGGAAAGGAGGAAGGGAGGGAGGGAGGGAGGAAGACAGACAGATTGGGAAAACAGAAATAATACAAGAACCAAGCAAACTTAAATCTCTAGCACAAATCCATCCAAGCACCACTGGGGTAGCCATGGTGGTTTCTGGCATTTGCAGAGCACAAGTAGCATTACATCTTTGGATCCTAGCATTGAATGATCAAGCCTGGTTGGTTGAGAATTGTGGGTGTGTTCAGGTTTTATTTAGGCCTGAAAAATAAATTAGTAAATAAATATGACAAGCTTAAAAATAATGTGGAGCACCCAGTATATATTTGACTCAACTTATAACAGGAGGTTGAGGAATGAGACTCATTCAGACTATAGTTAGAAAACAAGGAAATTCTGAATCACTTACGTCAATGTAATCCAAATCCAAATAGTAGAAATAATTAGATAGTACCAAATTCCAGGAAAATGCTACAAAAACTGATCAGAAAATGTTAAAAACAAAACAAAAAAATAAAAGTTGCCTGAGTAAAGAATAAATCAAATATATTTAAAAGAAATGATTTAATTAAACAAAGAGACTATGTCAAGAAATTATCATATTCTACAAAGTTAGAGAATAAGTATTGCAGGTCTGTGGAACTTGGAAAGCAAACAAGACAGGAAGTTTTTATTATACATGCCAAATACAAAGCTTGAATTCTTGATATTATGTGCTGATGAGGTTTAAGAGTGGATTTTATTAGTGGGTGGTCAGTCTAGAATAAGATAAGTAAATGTCAGGGTTGTGCAGAAGAGTAAGATAATGTGAACTTGGAAAGTTACACTGATAGCCAACATCAATATAGAAATACTGAGATTGATATCAGCTGAAGTTGAGTGGGAAAAAATAAAGTGTCTGGTTGTGGATGTACACAATATAACAAAATTATTCACAAATTGCAAATTGCATGGACATGTTGACAATGCTAATGATATAAGTATTGTAGACTAAAGTATATACATTCTAAATGAAAATTAAAGGAGTTTATTGACCTTTGTTAAGAAGTAATGCTGAATAAAATAGCTGAGTTTTTGCCTTTGGAATAATAGAAGAAAATGAATAAATTTGACTTAATTCAACTATAAGTCTAAGGAAGAAATTTTTTAGAGATTTTATTTCTTAGAATAATTCCTGTCTGCAGTAAAACATGTCCTCATTATTAATCAAGAACATAGTACTGCATTTTAATTTTTATAGTGAAAGTGACTCATTTCTTTATATGTAAATGAAATTTCATAAACTGCTAACTCTCATTTTTCTCTTTACAACCACCAACAGATATAACCAACTAGAGTCCATCAGTTAATGATTTTATATGTTGTTTTAAATTCTAGAGCACCAGGCTCATGCGTATTTTGTCTAAGCAGCACAATTATTGTCTCTTTATATTTTACATATGCTAAATATTGAAAAATTTGTAAAAAGTTATATAGTTCAGTCACATAGAAAATTAATCATGCTTACATTGGTTCAATCATTATTTTAAAAATTCCATATTCCAAGAAAAAATTTAGAAAAAAATCTGCCAACTAGTGATATAGATTATCTTAGGAGTGGAGTTATAGAATAAAATAGTTTTTAGGGTTTTTTGAAATATATTAACTTAAGTTTTGAACTCTTAAAAAGAATGTGTACTGTTCATTTTAATAAATATTTGAGGCACTTGCTTGGAGTCTCTAACATTGGAGAGCAGCTACTTATCAACCTTTGACCTAAAAACTGTTAGGTTACACCTTATTTTACCTAAAAACAAAGATTATCCCTGGTTCTTTTATATGTTTGTTTACAACTTGGATTTACCCCAAAACAGAGATTATTTTACCTGTAAACCTGGATGGGTCAAGCTCAGGACAGCCTGAGCTATCAGTCCTTACTAACACACCCAGGGGTGGTCTCTGTACTCAATAAAATGGCATTTCTGTAAGGCAGCTTTCTCTCCACATAAGGTAGAAGACTGTCAGACTGCATGTGTTTCACCCTCATCCTGGTTTGGATTATTTCATGAACGACCCTGATTCAGACTCGTTCACCTGGGATTTGGAGATATGGCATATGGTGTGATTTTACAAAAACAATCTCTCACTATTCAGGAAAGACCGTCCTATTCTACTGACAAGAATGCAACTTTGGGAGGGACACACATGGTGAGGGATGAAGAGGACACCAGTGTAGCCAGTCAGGTCATCCTAATCAACTATAGAGATCAATGGGGTAGCAGATATTGCAGCCAGATCACCCTAATATCCTAATAAATATCTGAACATTAAACATTAATTAAAAATGAATATGAGTTTGAGAAAATAAAATTTGAGTTGAGTTCTTAGAAATCAAGTGTATTCCATAATTTTTTATGCTGACTCAAATATACCAGTTGAATTCTGAGGAGCTAGAGAAAATTATTTTCACACTTGATAAACAGTAAGAAACATTTATATAAGACCATATTTAATAAATATTATAGTTACTTTAACAGGAAGAGGTTTTTCAGTTTAATTCCAAATACAGAAATGTATAGTGTAAATTTCTGGCCAATGAATTAAAATGGGAAGAGGGATGGAGAGACCATTATGTAGCAAACAGGAAGGAAAAATTTTTACTATACATAAACAGAATTTGTGGTTAAAAAATGTGGTTAAAAAATCATCAGGGATTGAGTTAGGGAGGTTGCGTTTAAAGTAAATTTTCCGATTTCAAGCTATTAATGAAATAGACAGGGTGATGTCTAATATGAAAAGTGATCAGTAGTTTATAAAGTTTGGTTAAGAAGATATTTATATGCCTGGAGAGATAGCACAGTGGTGTTTGCCTTGCAAGCGCCGATCCAGGACCAAAGGTGGTTGGTTCGAATCCCAGTGTCCCATATGATCCCCCGTGCCTGCCAGGAGCTATTTCTGAGCAGACAGCCAAGAGTAATCCCTGAGCACTACCGGGTGTGGCCCAAAAACCAAAAAAAAAAAAAAAAAAAAAAAGAAGATAATTATTTTTGTCAGAAATATTTATACTACAGCTATTATTTTTTATAGGTATCTAGTTTCAAAAAAGTCTCATCATACAGTAAACTTGGTACACATTTTAGTAATAGATTGTATGTTCCAACAGCAGTTCTTTTAAAAAATTAGTTTTGAAAAATTATAATTAAAGTTATTGCTTCTTAATCTCACATGTAGAACATAATGTAAAAAGCCTCCGTATTCTATTAATAGCAAGTTACTAGACGTGTTTATCTCTTTATTTTGTGTGTGTTGTTTATTTGAGCCCAACAGGGCTGTATTATGGTGCCATACCATATACTATTGCCAGGGGTCTGACCTAGAATGGCTTCATGCAAGGCTACATCTCTCTGGCCACCAACTGTGTTTATTATATTATGTTCTAACCTTGAGGAGGGTTTTTTGTTTGTTTGCTTTGATTTTTAGTTTTTGTGTCAAACCCGGTAACGCTCAGGGGTTACTCCTGGATATGCACTCAGAAATCGCTCCTGGCTTGGGAGACCATCTGGAACGCA
The DNA here is from genome assembly GCF_024139225.1 of Suncus etruscus. Lineage (NCBI taxonomy): Eukaryota > Metazoa > Chordata > Mammalia > Eulipotyphla > Soricidae > Suncus > Suncus etruscus. The sequence continues at coordinate 107,775,448 of NC_064848.1, forward strand.
GGGAGATAGAAACTTGGTCCGTCCTAGGCTAGGGCCGGCAAGGCAGAGGCCTTACCAATCCACTCCAGTTCCTAACCTTGAGGTATTTTTTTTTACAATATTAAAATGATTTTCTTTTAAGAAAGTCATAAAAGTTATGTTCTATAAATGTAATTTTAGTCAAGAATGTCAAATATAGGGGTAGGGCATTTGCCTAGCACGTGGCCAGCCCTGGATTCAATCTTGGCATCCCATTAGGTCCACTGAGCCAGCCACGAGTGATTTCTAAATGCATAACCAATAGTAACCTTTGAGTGTGGCCAGATGTAGCCATAAAAATCAAACCATACCTTGAAGACCTTCAAGGCCATGCCTGGTTAATCGGGCCCTGGGGGGAGGGGGGGAGAAATTCCTCCCTATGCATCCAAAACTACAGAACCGCGCGGGGGTGCGTCATATATTAAGAGTATTCCTTATTCTTATGTTATGTTTTACGTATCCAGAATCTTCATTTTGTATTGTGCCCTTTCCTACAAAGCTCTTTTTTATTCCTTTACTCTCTAACCCCCCCAAACTTCTCTAATCTACATTACTCTTTTTAACTTCAGTAGTGTACAAGCCTTATCAGAGACCAAAGCCGTGTATTGTGTGTAACAACCCCAAACTGTTTCAAGATACATAAAATGGACATGTATTTCTTTAGAATATTTTGTGTTTTTTCTCTGACAGCTATAATTCTTACTAAATGTTGTCTTATATAGTGACGATTCTAACCACTTTTTATCTTCTCTTTTTGAGCTGTTTAACAAGGAATCTTAGAGATAGAGTCCCCCAGATTAATGCTTATGATTGAACCATATCATGGGAATCGTTGGAATTGTTCTTATCACCCCCATATATGCCAAGAACGCCACGTGGCATTGCTCCTTTTTTGCATAGGCACATTAAAATGGGAAATACTATACATACAAATAAGATCCTATCTAATAGAGATTGGAACAGACACATCTTATAGTGCAAAGGGACCTTACACCCTGAACATTGACATAACGACCTGGCACAGACCTCAGAAGAAAGGGCATTTCCCTGAACCAGGGAAGCCATCCACAAAACATCCAGGCTGGTCTATAGCATCACCTGGAAGCAATCCTCTACCAAGGAAGACTCTACACTGCTCAGACATTGTCCTGCTCAAAAGAGACTTCCATTAACACTGAGAAGACTTAACAACAACAACGACCTGCTTACAGGACAGGGCTCCCTGCATTGCCCTTTGATTGTGAGGTGAAACCAGAGGACGCTCCACATCCTGACTTCAATGTAGGATATACAGATTCCAGGATCTTTAATACAGAAGCTTGATACCAACAACAGAGACTGTGTGAAAAATAAAAGTGTGTTGGCACTACAGACAATGTCTTGGATTGGACGATCTAGCTTGCCTGGAGCCTAGAGTTGGTCTTGTGCCAGGAACCTTCAGGGGTCGGGTCTTTTTGTATTTAGGCCAAGGTTATTTCTTTCCATGTCCCTCATATTTTGGTGGGCCTATGCAAACAACAATTGCCACTCTAACACCATTTTTACTGTGCTCCTTTGACTCTAATCCTTAAAAAGAACCCACTTAAGATTTGAGGTTAACTTAAGCTAATATGCATGAATATGGAAATGTAAAAAAATGCTATGCCTGTAATGCTTAAGGAGTTATGTAACTTTTATGGCTTTAGATTGCTTTGTGTGCTGTTAAGAAATATTATAGTGTGTTACAATCTGGGGACTTGAGGGACAAAGTAATTGTACATGGATTCTGTTTTATTTATCTTAATGTTCTTTGGATGAAATTTCAAAGTTAAGATATCAGCAAGGGGACTTCTGAGAATTATGTTATGGATTGTCCTTCCACTGTAACTTTACCTTGTCCTCTTTCTTTGCATCCTTGTTCTCATAATTAAAAATAAAAAATTAATAAATTAAAAAAAATCAAACCATACCAAAACAAAACAAAAAAATGTCAAATATAAACTATCCAAAAAATAAAGTTATTTTTATAAATATACTAATGTATTTTCTCAAAATATTTCCATAGCAAGGCCTAGAGATCTATATGACATGAATTGTGAACTAAATTGTCATATCAAAATGCAGTCAATCACCAAGAAAGCGACAAAACTGGGGTCGGAGAGATATCATGGAGGTAAGGCATTTGCCTTGCATGCAGAAGAATGGTGGTTTGAATCCCGGCATCCCATATGGTCCCCTGAGCCTGCCAGGAGCAATTTCTGAGCATAGAGTCAGAAGTAACCCCTGAACGCTGCTGGGTGTGACCCAAAAACCAAAAAAACAAAAAAACAACAACAAAAAGTGACAAATCTACTTTAAAGAAAGTAACTAATCTCATTTTGTAAATGTCACCAAATTACAGAACAAGAAACATTACCATAGTTATTCTCAAACTATACGTTTTACATTTACATCACTTTACTAAGCATATACATCATACTTGAGCTCAAAATATTTCTAACAAATAAATAAAAAACAAACATTTTGGTAACCTAATCACTCTCATGATGTGGTGAAGTAAGTGCTTAAATAGATTTTTATGTTAAAAGACATGTTGAGTATATAATGCTGAACAATATTTTGTCTTTGGTTCTATATGTATAGCTGCAATTTATTAAATATAGAATGCAAGTTCAGGATCTTTGCCTCAAAGTCAAAATTAATAGGTTTGGCATAGTACTAAAAAGCAATGTATAGCATTGTACCTATGAATTAATAAAATACATTTAACCATGCCTGACTTTCACATAAATGTATTTTTTAAAGAATTTCTCAGAAAAGGAGAAAAGCAACTATTTAGCTTTAATTTAGTGAAAACCCAATTTACTAATATTTCTTTTTTTGCTTGTTTCATTTAACACTCAATTCTTGTTCATTAAGTAAATTAATATGGCTTCTGAAATTCAAGACCTGAGAGTACAAAACACATCTTAAACAAGTAAATTTTAAGTCCATGCCATTAATGATTCGTATATTTACTTCATCATGACTGCTTACTTTTCCCACCTCTCTTTCCAATCCAGTGGCATAAGAACAACAGATCTTAAACATGCTATTTTTTGCCCTTTTGTGATTCTTGAAGAGAAGGTTGAAATGATAAAAAATAAGTGGGAAATTTGATAGTTTTAGGTTTTGTTTTGTTTTTATTTGCTTGTTTTGGGGCCACACCTGGCAGCTCTCAGGGGTTACTCCTGGTTTTGCTCTCAGAAATCGCTCCTGGCATGCCTGGTGGACCATATGAGAATTGAACCCAGGAGTCAAAACCCATGTACGTCCTGGATCAGCCACATGCAAGGCAAATGCCCTACCTCTGTGCTATCTCTCCGATCCCGATAGTGTTAGTTTTAAATGTAATCATTAAGAATTTAAGCTTGGGCCCGGGGAGATAGCACAGCGGCGTTTGCCTTGCAAGCAGCCGAACCAGGACCAAAGGTGGTTGGTTCGAATCCCGGTGTCCCATATGGTCCCCCGTGCCTGCCAGGAGCTATTTCTGAGCAGACAGCCAGGAGTAACCCCTGAGCACCGCCGGGTGTGGCCCAAAAAACAAAAAAAAAAAAAAAAAAAAAGAATTTAAGCTTGGGGCCGGAGAGATAGCATGGAGGTAAGGCGTTTGCCTTTCATGAAGGAGGTCATCGGTTCGAATCCCGGTGCCCCATATGGTCCCCTGTGCCTGCCAGGAGCAATTTCTGAGCTTGGAGCCAGAAATAACCCCTGAGCACTGCCGGGTGTGACCCAAAAACCACAAAAAAAAAAAAAAAAAAAAATTTAAGCTTACGGGGGCCTAGCGGTGGCGCTAGAGGTAAGTGCCTGCCTTGCCTGTGCTAGCCTTCAACGGACCACAGTTGGATCCTCCTACGTCCCATATGTTCCCCCAAGCCAGGAGCAACTTCTGAGCGCATAGCCAGGAGTAACTCCTGAGTGTCACCGGGTGTGGCCCAAAAAAACAAAACAAAACAAAACAAAAAAAAAAGAATTTAAGCTTAAGTAATTGACATAAAATAAAATAGCAGCAAATATGAGGAGATGTTATATAAAAATTAAGAATAAAAAGACAAATTGAATAAATAATATATTTGCTCTTATTTTCACTTCAATGTATTCTCATTTTCTCTTCAATGTACATGGAGTATTTTAAATGTAACTTTATTTTCTATTTTCAATACTCACTTGAACCAGTATGTCCTTCCAAGAATAAAAATTACCAGGTACTTTGAAAATAAAAATATTATTAATCGCTCTCCTGATTAATTTATCACTTTTAATATCCCTGTCAAACGATAGCTTTTCATAATAGCATTTTCCATATGCAAAGGGATTTTCTTCTTTGAAGTAACAACTTAACTTCCCACTTGTAAAACACTTAAACCAAACTTTATCTATTTGTAAATTCACTTAGGCATACCAGATCTATCTATATAATGACATACTTTGAGTTTTTCTTTAAAACAGTTAAGACATCTTATGCTACCCATGTTAACTAAGTGTTAAATAAATGTTTATATTTCATGTAACATTTATATTAAAATATATTTATGATTTAAACATATTATTAACTACAAATATTTCATTTTTAGACAACAAAAAAGTTGTTATCCTTATATATTTTCTTGAAAATGGGAAATTGAGGATATTTCCACTTAAAACTTTTAAAAATAGTAAGTCAAGTTTTTCTTAAATGTAAATACACCAAATGAGTTAAAAGATAGAATTATAATTACCATCTAAATGCTCTTATTCTATCTACTATTTATTTTTAATTACATTCTCTTATCTGTTCTTTATTATAAATTCTAAACATGGGGTGAATATTTCTTATACTATTAGACCTCACTTTTCAACATAGCTTTTCACAACGTAAGTTATCTAGTAAATTAAGAAGAAAATACTCAACTGTAGAAATCAAAGATTTCTATGAAGCTATGTTTATTACATTATTGTGTTTTTCACATAGAGATGACAAAATGATTATATAAGTGCACAGACAATTAGTAACAGTTTATATTAATGCTGTAAATAATGAATGCACTGAACGTGAAGAACAAAGTGGCTTACATAAAAACTTTAAATTTAATGAAGGTATAAAGAAGTCCTGTTCTTTTTTTGAGGGTTTATTTTTTTATAGTACAGGATTTTTTAAAAAATACATTCATAAAAAATGGTATTTAGTTTAGGTAATTTTTTTTTCCATCTAAATACCTATACTATTTGGAATGTAGAGATAGTAGCAGAACAAGGTAGACATTGCTCTGAATTTTTTTGTAAATTACCATCTTATATGTTTATTTAACCATTCTTAATCAAGTCTCTGTAAAATCAGAAGCACATAAATTTCACCACTTTTAAAGTATTATGTATGTGCTTTCTATTTTGAACGGAGTCTAAAAAATGAATCCTTCTCTAGACAAAGTAATTGTGGAGCCCTACCAATACTTTATCCTGAGAATATGTCATTAAGCAGACATTTAATTGATTGTCTATATATTTCTTCTGCTACAAACCTTCCCTTCTTCCCTCCTCCTTTCCTGTGGTGTATTAGGCAATGTCTAGACAAGATGGTTTTGTTTTCTTCAGTAAGATCTGGATGCTTTGAGTGAAAAATAATAATATGTACAGGAGGAAAAAAAGTTAAAATCTCTGAAAAAAAATCCAGTGAAGTTAAACTAATCCATTTGATGGCTAGTTTCTAGCAAAAACTTCCTGAACTTGATATTGCCTCTCCTTAAAAATGTGTATTACCCTGTGTATGCTTTAGTGATCTTCACATGACTAAAATCTGCCTTTAATGGCTAGTCATCAGGAAGTATCATAAATCTCTCTTTAGTATGAGTGTGTGTTTGTGCCCACGTGAATCTATATGTCATTAGAGGAGAGAGAACAGAGCAGGCTTATTGGCAGGAAACAGACTAGTATAAATATGCAATGCTGTGTGGTCGACATAAAGGAATAGGAGCAAAATAACTGCAAAGTTTTACTCTAGAATCTGTAAAGTCACATGTATTTTAGAATACAAACTTTGGAAATCATGATATAGCTAGACAATCAAATTCTACTCCTACTTTCCTTGATAACAAAATGAATTTGCTAGAATAATTTAAAAATACATCAAGTGACCTATTATTTCATTTGCAAAATTCATTTTTAATATATACATTTTATTTATTTATTTATTTTAATTCCATTGAAACCATTGTGATTGATAAAGTCCTTCACAGTTGGGTTTCAGACATACAATGAATCAGGGCCAAATCCACTCCACCTCCTTTGCCAGTATTCCCCAGTTGCACACCACCCTTTTTTTCCCCTAGCCTGGCAGTATAATAGGCCCATTTAAAGTTTAGATTGTTAAAGTTTGGGTCTCTTGATTTCATTTTGTTACCTTTGGCTTGGATATTTAGTTCTGTTTTTTTTTTTTCCCTCTGCCAACGCACCTGACAATGCTTGGCCCGGGCCTCCATTCTTTCATATTTGTGTTTATTCACTTCCACTCATTTACTTTTCTTCTCCTCACTGTACTCTAGGGCCAAGGATATCCCATATGTCATCTTTATGACTGTTACCTAAGAATGTTGTTAGTCTATGAGAGCTGTGAGCATTGGAACCTGACCTAACCTACTAAATTATTTTATATTTTATAATATTTTACATTACATTCTCCAGTAGAATAAAATATAGGGAAGCCACTCATTAGACCAGGCACAATGTTCTTCACTGTACCTCATTCAAAGGGTTTTCTTCAATAACAGGACCCCAGAACTTGAGAAAAAAATCTTCCTGGGCCTATGAACATGCTCTTTGGTTGGAAACTGAACTTGTGGGTCTGAGAAGGACACTGTGTTTCTTCATGCAGTTATTCTAAATATAATAGTTCTAAATATAATACCACATATAAGTGATATCATTCTGTATTTTTCCTTATTCTGGCTTATTTCATTTAACATAATATTTCCAAGCTATAAAGAATGAATGTGCTGAAAGTGAAGAACTCTATTTGAATTGTAAATTGCTGCACTTTCTGTAAGGAAGTTCCTTGAAAACTAAACATTAAGGATTGATCCCTATCTCACACCTTACATAAAAATCAATTCAACATGAATAAAGACTTTGAGATTAGACCCAAACCCATAAAATTCATTGAGGAATACATAGGCAGGACATTCCAAGACTTAGGATGTCAATGGCAAAAGCTATAGAATCAAGCCTGAATAAATGGGACTACATCAAACTAAAATCTTTCTGTATGGCAAAAGAAACACAGGCTAAAATTAGAAGACAGTTAACTGAATGGGAGAAATTTTTGCACTCAGATAAAGATTTGATATCTAGAATATACAAAGTACTTACAGAGATTAACTCCACAAAACCCAAAACAAAATCAAAATAAGGAAAGGAAATGAACAGACAACTTCTCTGAGGAAGACCAACAGATGGCCAACAAACATGAATCACTTATCATTAGGTAAATCCAAATCAATATAAAAATGCGATATCATCTTACACCAGGGAGAATGAACATATCAAAAATAATGGAAATAATCTCTGTTAGAGGGGATAGCAGCAAGAAAGGAACACTCATCCACAATTGATGGGAATGCTGCCCGGTGAAACCCCTATGGAAAACAGTATGGAGGGTTCTCAATAAACTCAAAATTGAGCTACCTATGACCCAGCAATTTCTCTTTTGGATATCTATCCCCAGGACAGAAAAAAATCATCCAAAAGGATCTTTACACACTGCTATTCATTTCAGCACTCAGTACAATAGTCAAGACTTGGAATCATCTTAGATGTGTGGCATTTATAAAATTCTTAAATGAATATATATTTACTCATATACAATATACTTATATATACTCAATATACTCATATAACATTCTTAATTTTTCCTATCCGAACCATCCCAGTTTAAATCCATTATTTCTTATTTTTCAGTGTTTTATAGTTTTTTCTACATGCATTACACACACACAGAAACACAAACACACACACACACACACACACACACCTTGATCAAATTCATCTACTCTAGTCAAATGAGTCATCCTCTAGGAATCCTTCTCCCATACTCCACGTTTAATCAAATGACTGAACAAATCATATGCACATTATGTTAAGTAAGGCAGACTATTATTCTACTAACAAGTAGAAAAATCACAAGTAGCATGTTGTTGATTGATATATTCTAATGATCTCCAGAACATTATACTGTCAATATGGCTTTATGAATTTAGCTTCACTGATTTTTTTTCCAGATCTCTGTGCTTTTCTCTGTATTTTCTGTGCTAGAATTAGAGAACAGTTTTTTAAAGATTGTACAAATTTTACTTATATACCTGTCATCAAATACAGAACTGAACTCTTAGTCATAAGTAATTTAAAAACACAATAGAACACTGCAATGATAGATATAACCAGGTTATGACATATATATTTTTTATCATCCTTCCTTCTACAAAGAGAACAGTCATGGTTATATAGATCTCCTCTACACATAACGTTGTGTATGAATTTATGTAGATTTTTAGAGTGTGCCAATGTCCCTAGCAGATTCAATTGCCTTTCTATAATCCCCAAATAGAGGAAAATACATTGTCATTAATAAGCAACTGATCCCTGCTCTTTTTGTTTTGTTTTGTTTTGGGGCCACACCCATTGACACTCAGGGGTTATTTCTGGCTATGTGATCAGAAATCACTTGGGGGGACCATATGGGACCCCAAAGGAATCAAACCACGGTCCATCCTAGGCAAGTGCTTGCAAGACAGACATCTTACCTCTAGAGCCACCGCTCTGACCCCAACCCCTGCAACTTTTATGTGAGCACCTTACTAGATTTCTCCAGCAATATACTTTAACTGCTTATGTTTCCAATGGGAAAAAGAAAAACAAATGTGAAAAAAAACAAGGTTTTTTTTTACTATAGTTTAAAATAATTTTAAACATAGATTCTGTATCAGGTCTTTTTATGTTAGAGAGGCTGATGAATATTAGTTAATTTTCCTTTAACTCTGTTTTCATTATGTTGTCATCTCATCTTTTGCCATTATACTGTAGTATTGAATCTGAAAAGCACTGAGAACGTAAGAAAAGTATTTTTGTTGCTGATACTTTTTTCTTTTTCTGATGTCCTTCATTATAACAGGGCTCTGAATGCTTTAAAGACAGAAAAATAAATATGTATCCTCCTTGTCTTCTACAGCACCTAGCATGGTTATCAATATATATGGTCATATAGCATGATCTATAATACTTTAATATTCTCTCTGTTTTAGCTTTTAAATTTAAAAAGTAAAAAAAAACCCTTTCCTATCTACCATATTTTTCATAAAATACACTCCCCCCCCCCAAGTGCATTTTATGGAGAAAATGCCACCTGAAGCTGAAGCCTGAGTTTATAGTTTTTACATCTAAAAACTATGTGTGTTTGATGGTCAGGTGCATCTTATAGAGCAAAACAATTTGGTGAATTGTTAAGGTGTGTATCATAGTGCTCAATGTTTAGTGGCAGCATAATATACATGTGCAAGGGCTCAAAATTGATCCCTGGCACAGTATAACCCCAAACACTGCCAGATGTAGCCCTGATGGATTCCAGTCTGGGCCTAAACAGTACCCTAGAATTGGAAAATCTGGTTGGGATGCTAAAGTATAGAAATGCTGCCAGCACTCAAAAACACAAGTACAGACCTGGGAGCCCATGGCATCATTTAATAATACTGGGACTTTTTGCCAGGGATATGGCTCAAATGGTAGAATATAGGCTTTGTAAATATGAGACTCTGTATTTGAATCCAAGAATATTATGATACAGAACACCGAGGTCTGGTCAATGAAAACTACTATCACAACAACAATAAAACTCAGGAATTTAACACTGTAAACTTAAAAACTTGAGAGAAAATATGTGATATCAAATGATTAAAAAGGCAAATTATGACATAGATATGATAAAAAATTAATAAATAAAAGAAATTTAAAAGCTCACTGCAAAATAAAATAAATTTTAAAGAAATACAATCTACACAATGGAATACTATGTAGCCATTAGAAAAATCATGTCATAAAATTGCTTATAAAAGGATGAATATGGAGATTATTATGCTGAGTAAAATGAGTCAAAGTGAAAAAGAGAGACATAGAATAATCTCATTGATTTGTAGGATATAAGAAAACAAAAGACAGTATGGTAATACTATCCAGAGATAATAGAGATAAAAGTCACTAAGTCCAGAGCCTGGTAGAAAGCCCACCACATAAAGGGTTGAGTGCAGTTAGAGTTGAGAAGGGTCTGCTTTGACCATGATAGTTGGAACTGATCACTCTGGATAAGAACTATGTTCTGAAAGGTTATAAAGTGACATATATGACACTCCTCCATTAACAATAATGCAAACCACAGTTTCAGAAAGGAAAGAATGAGAAAAAGAGAAAGCGAGAGAAGCAAAGTGCCTGCTCAGGAATAGGAGGGGGTGGGAAGTGAAAGGGAAACAAGAGATACTTGTGGTGGGAAGGGTAGAGTGGTGAAGAGTGTTGTACATTCTATGACAGAAATCCAACAGTAAAAATCTTTGTAATCATGGTGCTTAAATAAAGCTATTAAAATAATGACATTAATTAATTATATCAAATATTTAAAAAGTAAAAATAATATGAGAATACAAAATAGAAAAAGTTTTGTAAAGCTATTCTTCTATGTATTGTGCTCTTTTCCTACATCCTTCTCCTAGTTCTTTTATTTTTACTCTATATGACATATTGCTAATATGTTAATATAGTTAGTTACAAGTTTTATTGACAACTATGCCAAGTGCAAACTTGATAATTAGCTTGATGTTGTAATCATTTAAAATTTTTCATATCAAAATATGTTATATATCTTATATATTGCAGCTCTAAATTATCATTTTTGTTTGTTTTTTGGGTCACACTCAGCAGTGCTCAGTGGTTACTCTTGGCTCTGCACTCAGATTGCACGTTGCAGGCTCTGGGGATTATATGGGATTCTGAGGATCAAACCTTGGTCAATCCCAGGTCAGCAGCATGCAAAACAAATGTTCTACCATTGTGCTATCATTTCAGCCCCCTAAAATTATCATTTTGAAGTCATATAATAAGGCAGAAAATAAAAAAAAAAAACAAGAAAACTGAAGCAATACTTAATAATGTTACAAGGAACAGACATCTTGATTTGTATCAGTTAATAGCAATATTAAATTTGTGCTCAGTTATAAATTTTAGAGTTTCTTGCACATCTGGAATAAGCCTTCTCTTTCCTTATTTGATATCCTCAAGAGAAGACTACAGGCAATACACCCAATGACATTCATCTTGTACAGCCTGACCTTTGAGTGCTTGAGTCCTGCATACAGTGCTGCTGGCATCCAATAGTAGTGGGTACCACCAGCTGGTGGCCACCTTGTTTGAGATCCAACTAAATAATTAGCATGTTATGCATGTACTTCAGCCCTTTGAGCTGTCTCCAGAGCTTAAGCTTCTCTTTTACCTCTGAATAAAATATGGTGTCCCACTCCTTTTCTATGGAATTTACAGAGACAAACAGAATTCTGGCAGCCTCATTTAATTATTAGCAACAAGAGAACTGTGCTCTCTAACCCATAAATCAACCAAGATAAAGGTCACTGTAAAACAGTCAGCGGTGATGTTTATCTGACTTTATAGACTAGATTCTCCAACACAAATTAAAGAGAACTGAAATACTTGTTTGTCCTTTGTACCAACAGTCAGTTTTAAAAATATCCCCCCTAATGCTTCAAGTATAATTTTGATAAATATTGCATAAGTAACCACTCACTCTAGACATTGGTTTACCTAAACCTTTGGGTATTTAGTCGATGTAAATTTTTGGTAGTGCATCTAATGTTTGTATAATGTGAGTCAAATAAATTCCAAGAGGAAAGCCTTACATTGTATACTAAACAAAATTCTGTAAATACTTCGTTGCTCACAAATGTTAGGGATGTAAAAGCAGTAACTGCTATTAATGTACATATTACATAGAAAGAGGAAGACAGAGTATCTGATGTTTAGTTTCTCAAGAAACATCTGAAAAACAACATCCATTAAATTAAATCATTTTCCCAAGTTTTTCAAGTTATTTATTCTAAACTTTTATTTTCCTAAAATAAGAAGGAAGCAAAGTCATAGTTTTCAAAAAAAAGGACCAAACAGTATTATGTAATGAAAATGTAAACCACACTAGAATATATTAATATTACTAAAATTGATGTGTGATATTATTGACATAACTGTCCCAAATTTCTCTGAGAGATATTAATAGCAATTCTTTGGAAATAAAAGGGTGCTTGAAGTTTCATTAGAATAACTAATCTGTCATATTTTATTGGGATAAAATATAAGTCCCTTCAAAAGTTAAAAAAAACAGTTAAAGCTTTTTTCCTAAATAAAAAATACACTTAGGGGCCGGCAAGGTGGTGCTAGAGGTAAGGTGTCTGCCTTGCAAGCACTAGCTAAGGAAAGGACCACGGTTCGATCCCCCGGCGTCCCATATGGTCCCCCCAACCCAGGGGCAATTTCTGAGCACGTAGCCAGGAGTAACCTCTGAGCATCAAATAGGTGTGGCCCGAAAAACCAAAAAAAAAAAAATACACTTAGGGGCCGGAGAGATAGCATGGAGGTAAAGCGTTTGCCTTTCATGCAGAAGGTCATCAGTTCGAATCCTGGCATCTCATATGGTCTCCCGTGCCTGCCAGGAGCAATTTCTGAGCATGAAGCCAGGAGTTTCCCCTGAGAACTGCCGGATGTGACCCCAAAACCACACACACACACACACACACACACACACACAAGGCAAAAAAAATACACTTAAAAGGAGTTTGCAAACCCAACATTGCATCCTTAGCTTCCTTACTTTGCTGGGATAAGTAGGTTTTGGGTCCAACATTGCATCCTTAGCTTCCTTACTTTGCTGGGATAAGTGGGTTTTGGGTCTTCAACTCTATAGATACTGCAACTGACACCATTAACCACTAGCTAGAAGGAATCAGCCAGATGGTTTGAAACTATAACTAATCCACAGTCCAGTCAGACTTGAATGCAGTTAGGTATATTTATTATTTTCACACATCAAGGATGAAGCAGAAAACTAGGGGTAGTAATAGAGTCACAAGTAGGAACCGTGAAGACCATGAAGTGAATGGGGAGGCCTGGAAGAGGGGTCAAATGTTCTGCAGCCTCATGGCCTCGCTGCACCTGATTTCAGGTAACATACATCCACAACTCCAAAAACATGATCTGCTATTGAGCAGCAGCTAGTATCTGAAGGCTTGAAAATATCCACATCAAACCTTCAAGCTGACTGGAAGAAAAGAAAAATAAAAGTACAGAATAAATAATTTGAAAAACTTGGGAAAATTTCTAAAGACCCAATGTTTTTAAAGAAAAATAATAATAAAATAAAACGGGGCAAAAATCAAACAAGCAAAAAATGGGAGGAGTCCTAGAGGCTATAAATATCAGTTTAAGAGAAGAAAGGGAAGAAGGGAGAAACCTAACAGCAGCTCAGAGCCAGGAGTAACCCCTAAGCGCATTCGGGTGTGGCCCCAAAACGAAACAATGAAAAAACGGGGGCCAGAGTGGTGACGCAAGGCCAGAGTGGTGGCGCAAGTGGTAAGGTGTCTGCCTTGCACGTGCTAGCCTAGGACAGATCTCAGTTCAATCCCCCGGTGTTCCATATGGTCCCCCAAGCCAGGAGCAATTTCTGAGCGCATAGCCAGGAGTAACCCCTGAGCGTCGCCGGGTGTAGCCCAAAAACTAAACCAAAACAAAACAAAACAAAAAAAGAAAAAAATATGGAATTCTTTGGGTACCAAAATATTCAGTGTAATTTAATCTCATTTAAAGCACAACATTACTCTCCACATGCCAGCTTAGCTCTGACCTGACTCTTCTGGAGACTGGTAGAAGGAGGATGAACATGGTTTCTCTCTTTCTTTTTCACCCTTAGCTTCTGGGTCACATTCTGTACTGCAACCTTTCTCAAACAGGGACCAGATGACTCACTTTAGACCTCCAATATATTACAAGAGGATCATGGATGGAAAAAATACCCACATAAATTGAGGGGGCACAGCGTGAAACTGGAGGACCTACAAGTAGGAAAGGAGAAACATAGGGAAAAAATCAGTTTGGAAGAACAGTGTAGGAAAGGATAGATTAATATGGCTTTACTGTGTATTAAGAAATGATGAGAAAGTTTAAGATTCATATAATCTAAGAACTTTGTGTCTCCATCCACAGGTTGTAATTATTTTTGAATGGAGGTACCTCCCAAGTGATGCTGGAAGGGTTTAAGGGTCACTTGCCAGGATACTCCTCCAGGGCTGTGCAGTACTGAGATGTGATGATGTAGTGCTGCTCCAAGGACTTCAGGTTGCATATAAAAATGTTCTAGCCAAAAGTTATGTTTATTCACAATGTGAGTGGATTCTAAAGAATAAAATTTTAAAAGCAGAAATGTGCGTTATATTATTCATATAAATTCAATGGCAAAATTTTCCAGATTCTTCCAATAAAAAAAACACTTTTTTACAATATAAAGTTTTCCATTGCAAACAGGAGTTTAATTTTGTCCTGACAACCTGCCCACTCCTAAACTTTGTTGTGAGAAGCTAGTGCTTACTTTGACTGATGAATGCTCGTGCCATTTGTTTCTGTAATATGTTTCACATTATACTCACGATAGCAATATCATAAAATAGTCTATGTAATTTATGACAACAGTATCAATTGGATCCAGGGATGTGGATCAGTGATATAGTGCATGTATGAAGTCACAGGTTCAATCCTGGATACCATCATACTTTACCAAGTACTTTGCTAATGGAATCTTCGAAACAATAACAAGCATGTATCTCCTAGCAACTGCCCCCCTACAACCACTATAACTAAGTATGTGAGCCCTGATGCACTACAACCATGTAATCACTGCATCCAAGTGTACCAACAGTGATAACAGCCACAAAAGATAAGGAAAGGGCCAAAATAGTAAATGTTAAAAATAGTAAATTTATCAGTCTGAAAACAAATAAGCGTCTCAAGTGTTTGCATATATCCCCTGGAATTTCAGTTATATAATGATTATTTTTATGTGCTAAAAGATTGAACTTAACACTTATCTTTAATGAAATACAAATATGTACATTCCTCCTGTTGAATTAAAGCTTGTAAAGTAATGATGTCAAAAGTAGTAAATTTTATGTAGACATAACAGTTCATCTTTTAGTTATTTTCAAAATCAATAT
The DNA here is from genome assembly GCF_024139225.1 of Suncus etruscus. NCBI lineage: Eukaryota > Metazoa > Chordata > Mammalia > Eulipotyphla > Soricidae > Suncus > Suncus etruscus. The sequence continues at coordinate 107,790,762 of NC_064848.1, forward strand.
ATTGATTGGAAAGACAGTACCTTTTCTCTTTTTAGATAACTATTGCATATTATATCAATATAGATTAAAATGTAAAAGTGAAGCATAAAATGAGAATAATGATGTGTAGACTGCATTTAATGACTTTTCTATTTAAAATGTAATTAGCATTTCATAGATAACATGAGTAATAACAACCAAAGAAGTTGCTTCAATAGGGGCCACAATATAGTGCTGTGGTGTAATCAGTTTCCAAGAGTCGAATCTAAGGGAACATGTCTGCTATTATCTTTAATTGATGCTTAATTTATTTTTACTCCTTTATAATTTGAATATATTTATTTTATTATTTGTTTTGTTTTGGGGCCACACCCAGTGATGTTCAGGGGTTACTCCTGGAAATGCACTCAGAAATCACACCTGGCTTGAGGACAAAATGAGACGTTAGGGATTGAACCGAGGTCCATCCTGGGTCAGCCATGTGCAAGGCAAGCAACCCACAGCTGCACTATCGCTATGGCCTCTATAATTTGAATTTTTTTTGTTTGTTTTTGTTTTGGGGCCACACCCGGCGTTGCTCAGGGGTTACTCCTGGCTGTCTGCTCAGAAATAGCTCCTGGCAGGCACGGGGGATCATATGGGACACTGGGATTCAAACCAACCACCTTTGGTCCTGGATCGGCTGCTTGCAAGGCAAATGCCGCTGTGCTATCTCTCTGGGCCCCAATTTGAATATATTTTATGATCAGATAGCATTTCCTTTTTGTTGTTTTTGTTTGATTTGAGCCACACACAGCAATGCTCAGGGCTTACTCCTAGTATGCACTCAAGGACCATACGTGTCAAGCTCTAAGAAATTATAGTATGTCTGGGATCAACCCAAATCAACGACATTCAAGGCAAGGCAATCCCTGACTCACTATAAATCTCTCTAGCCCCATCAGATATCATTCTGCTAAAGTAACCAAATGTTATTACATAGATTTTATTTAAGTCTGCTTGTTATCTCAAATATTTTATGTGACTTTGAGAATGAATTGATCTATAAAATAAACTTCTTATAAGAGAAATGACATTTTATATAGACCTTCAATTAAATTTAATTATAGAGGAAACATGTTTATTAATCAATTTATCTCAGAACTAGGTGCTAATTGTATTATAATTAACAATGTTAAATGAGATAAAATATTTTTAAGAGAAGCATGAATATATATACAATGTCAAGAAGATGTTCATGCTCTCTAATACTATATAAGTTAAATATGAACACTCTTTCCTAACACATATAAATATACACAGTTGTAAAAGGAAAGTGTTCATTATATATCAAGAAGTTGTACTCTCACAGTAAATAAATTTAGAAAATTTCATCTTTGCTCATCCATGCTGGAAATTCTGTTTTTTTCTTTTCTTTTTTCAATTTTATTTTATTTTTATTTTTATAATATATTAATTTAAGTACCATGACTATACACATGTTTGTAGTTGGATTTCAGTCATAAAAAAGAACACCCTTTTCACCAGTGTAACATTCCCACCAACAATGGCCCCCATCTACCTCCTTCCCGTGCCCCTGCCTATCTTGAAGATAAGCATTCTATTTCTCTTACTCACTGCCATTGTCATGATAGTTGTTAGTGTAGTTATTTCTCTAACTGTACTCACCACTCGTGGTAAGCCTCATATTGTGAGCCAATCCTTCCAGCCCTTATCTCTATTGTCTCTGGGTATTATTGAAATAATGTCTTTTATTTTTCTTAAATCCCACATATAAATGAGACTATTGTCTATTTTTCTGGAAATTTATGCTGAGTGAAATAAATCAGAAGGAGAGAAATAGACACAGAATAGCCTCACTCATCTGTTTTCTTTCCTTTTTTTTCTTTTTTTAATAATTATCTTTATTTAAATACCATGATTACAAATATGATTATAGTTGTATGATTACAGTCATGTAAAGAACACCCCCCTTCACTAGTGCAACATTCCCATCAATTTCCCAGATCTCCCTTCTCCCAACACCCCCACACCTGTACTCGAGACAGGCTTTCTACTTCCCTCATTTATTCACATTGTTATGATAGTTTTCAGTGTAGTCATCTCTCCAACTGCACTCATCACTCTATGTGATGAGCTTCATGTCATGAGCTGCACCTACCAGCCCTCATCTCTCTTGTCTCTGAGAAACTGTTAAAAATGTTTTTATTTTCTTTTTTTTTTTTTTTTGAGGTGTGTGTGGCACATCGACAATGTTCTAGTCTTATTCCTGGGTCTGCACTCAAGAATAACAACTGGCAGTGCTCAGGGGCCACATGGGAAGTAGGGTATAGAACTAGGGTTAAACGCTTGCAAGGTAAGTCCCCTTCCTGCTTTCCTATCATTCCAATCTAATGTTATGAATTCTAATAGTGGCATTAAACCATTTCTGATGCATTGGTTTACTGTGGCAATTTTTAATTTTATATAAATAGTGATATATTTTTTTTAAAGTTGAGCAAATATTACTTTTTCTGCATTTAAAATAATGGGTAATTTAATAGATTAGGAAGATATGATTATTATATGACACTAAAACAATAAACTATAACTTCAGGATATTTTGATTTATAATTGCTGTTTCTAAATACACTATCACCAGAATATTTGCTTAAATTATATAAAGAACCTGAAAAAAATAGAATATACCTGCCATGAAAGAATAAGGGATCTAGGAATAGGGGTAGGGAAAGAAATGACAAGTTAATTAAATAATTGAAAATGTGCAGTTCCTTAAAATTATCTTTATCTACACAGTTTGTGAAGCTGTAAACTAACTATCATTTGGAAAGCAAAATTAAAATATCAGAGAAATTATCCTAACAATGTTATTCTGTAGTTGTATAGACGGAAAATAGCAAATTTGAGAAATAAAATATTCATGTCTCATAAATGTCTCATAAACTCTAGAAGGATGTGATCACAAAATGCATCTTTTAAACTTTATATTATATAAATTTGTTTGGAAAATGAGTTATTAATTGACCAAGATCATCATTTTAAGAGTAAACAAAACTAAAACTATTACCACTACTGAAACACTATTCATGTACTTATAACTATCCTAAATACATTTATTTTTCTTAGAATTAAATAAATTTTACCTCAAATTACTATTTAGACCAATTAAAAGTAAGACTAAAATTCTACTCTGTATCACATCCCTAACTCTGCAAAGGCAAATCAGTGGTTACCTCAAAAGGAGCAAAAATTTTTTGTAATACCTGAATACAAACCAAATAAAAGACACATCTAACATCTAGCAAACCTGGAATCCCATAGTTATCATTTTATTACCTGTAGCTCTGAACAAATTAAACTGAGTCACTACTTTGTTACTTTTTGTTGTTGTTCTGTTCTGTTTTTACACCCAGTTTCACTCACAAGTTGTCCTGCCTCTGCTCTCAGGAATCATTTCTGGCAGGACAATATAAGATTCTGATTGATGATCAAGCCTGAGTTGGCATCATACAAGGCAAGTCATTACCTGCTGTACTACATCTCTGGATTTTTATGTGTATTTTAAAATGTTAAATGATAGATAATGTTTATTAAATAATTTTTGAATGTAAAACTTATTAATTGAATTTGGTTTAACTTCATTTTTTAATCACTAGGTGGAGTATATTATGGAGCTATACTAAATATATAAATATAAATATATATATAGCTGTACTATAACTCCAGCCCCTATGTGCATATTAATGCTTGAGAAGTACTTCTATATCATCACTTCTTTAGCCAAATTTCAAATATTATGCATGACATGCATCATAAATATATTCAAATGACATATATTTAATTTTGAGGCCCATGTGTTGTTGCTTAGCATCTCCCTGTATTTTGCTCAGAGTCCTTCTAGGCAGTTCTCCAGAATAATGCACTCTAGATCAAGCCAGGACCTCCCATATGCAAAGTTTATCACTAGAGCTTTGAGCTCTAATCTTCTGCCATCTACTTGGTACATTTTTAAATCCCACTTTAAAAGCGTATTATTTTAGGGTCCTGGAGCTATTGCACAGCGGTAGGGTGTTTGCCTTGCTTGCTTCCAGCCCAGAACGGACCCCCATTTGATTCCCTGCATCCCATATGGTCCCCTGTGCCTGCGAGGAGTCATTTCTGAGAGCAGAGCCAGAAGTAACTCCAAAGAGCAGCCAGGTGTGACCCCAAAACCATACTACTACTACTACTACTACTAATAATAATAATAATAATAATAATATAACAACAAAGAGTATTAGTTTATATTTGAGTTGAACTAATTCACTTTAAAATAATATTTATCAAAATATTGATTTATTTGAGCCAAATTATTTCTTTTATTTATAAGATGGTTCAATAGAAGATAAACTATCACTTATTTAAAAATTGCTATAATTTTAAGCATTACTCTTCCCATTTGGAGTGTATGCAAGTTATTATTGTATTTTTTATTGACTTACGTATAATTTACAGGTAAACTTTTAACTAATAGATTTTTGTAGTAAACTAATTTGTTTAAACTTTATACTTCCATCTCCCTCATCATCTCACAAAGCATTACATCCTTTTCAGCTTCCTTCTAGCATCCTATAATTTTATTTATTTTGGGGAGGTTTTGGAGGGAATACACTGAGCAGTGCTCAGGGGTTACTCCTGGCTCTAAGCTCAGAAGTCGCTCCTGGCAGCTTGGGGACTATAAGTGATGCTGGGATTCGAATCACCATCTTTCTGCATGCAAGGCAAACACCCTACCTCCATGTTACTTCTCCTGCCCCCCTATAATTTTAAAGACAACTTTTTAAAAAAGTTTTACTAAGAAATGATAACTAGTGATCAAATTTATAACGATATTCTTCCTAAAAGGGCTTTGAGAAAAAATATAGTCAGCTCCTCTGACAAAATTGGTGGGTTTTCCTTAATAGAGTGACTGTTTAAGAAACAAAAATAAAAAATTAGCAGATAAATTGTTAGACTGCTAATAGTAAAGCTCAGGTATATTAACAAGTATATATATTCTCTCAATATCGTGGCTTGATTTTGTCTCTGCATTCATATTTCTAAATGTAAGGCTTCAATTGAAAGTTTCTTATGATATAAATTGTAATATTATATATTAATATGATTTTATTATAATTATATTTTGGCTTAAAATACTAAATACAAATATCAATATAATGTCTCAAAAAGGAAATAAAGTTTAAATAAAAAATGAATTATGGATGCTCGCTTCAAAAGCACATATACTAAAAGAATGAATTATGGAGCTGGAGTGGTGGTGCAGTCGTAGGGCTTTTGCCTTGCAAGTGGCTGATCCAGAACGGATAGACTGCAGTTATATCCCCCCCACCCCGGCATCTCACATGCTCCCCCATGCCAGGAGAGATTTCTGAGCTCAGAGCCAGGAGTAACTCTCAGCATCACCAGGTGTGGCCCAAAAACAACAACAACAACAAAGAATAAATTAAAACTGCTGTAAGTTTTCAAAATCACTAAAAATGAAATAGATTTGGGGAGGTAGAATTTGGGCTACACCTTCTAGTACTCAGGTACTAATCTCAGGTCTGTGATTGAGGCCACTCCTGACTTTGCTCAGGAGATCTTAAAGAGCCAGTGATTGAACCTAAGTCTCCCATATGCAGAGCACACATTATTTAAGCTATCTCCCCTACACATAAATAACCACGTTTTGTTTTTTGTTTTTTTGTTTTTGTTTTTGTTTTGGGGCCATGCCTAGCAGAGCTTAGGAGTTACTCTTCGATTTGATTCCTTGCTCAGGAATCACTCCTGACAGGCACATATGGGATACAAAGGAATTGTATTCATATAGGCCATGAGCAAGGCAAATTCCCTAACCAATATATGATCATTCTGTTCCCCACATAAATAGCTTTTTTTATTTTTCAAGTGCTCAAACGTTTATTATATAAAGAATGTATATTGTTAATTCATTTTCTTCTTTTTTTATTTTTAATTATGTGAGCAATGATGCAAAGAAAGAGGACAAGGTAAAGTTACAGTGAAAGGACACTCACCCAAAAACAGTTCTCAGAAGAAATTTCCCTGCTGCCACCTTAATTTTGAACTTACAGTCAAAGAACATTAAGAAAAATAAAACAGAACCCATGTACAATTACATTGTCCCTCAAGTCCCCAGATTGTAGTACATTATAACATTTCTCAGCAGTACACCAAGCAATCTAAAACCATAAAATTTATGTAACTCCTTAAACTTGAAGGCATAGTAGATTTTACGTTTCCATGCACATGCATATTAGTTTAGGTTAACCTCAAAAGTTTAAGTGTTTTTTTTTAAGGTTTAGAGTCAAAGGAGCACAGCAAAAATGGTATTAGAGTGGCAATTATAGTTTTCATAGGCCTACCAAAATATGGGGGACATGGAAAGGAAAAGCCTTGGCCTAAATACAAGGAGAACCTACCCCTGAAGTTGCCTGGCATAAGACCAACTCTAGGCTCCAGGAAAACTAGTTTGTCGAATCCAGTTAATTGTCTGTAGTGCCAATACAGTTTTATTTTTTTCCCCACATAAATAGCTTTAAAAATTACATAATATTTCCAAAAGTAAATGTGGTAGTAATTATTTGACAAGTTCCATGATTCATCATATTTAGGTACATAAATCAACAGTATACATGGCAAGGATAGATACATGACATGGAATCTATTATGCTAAGTGAAGTAAGTCAGAGGGAGAGAGAAAAACACAGAATGATTTCACTCATCTATGGGTTTTAAGAAAAATGAAAGACATTTTAAACAGTATCTCAGAGACAAGAGTGATGAGGGCTGGTAGGTACAGCTCATGACATGAAGCTCACCACATAGAGTGAAGAGTGCAGTTAGAGAAATAACTACATTGAAAACTATCATAACAATGTGAATGAATGAGGGAAGTAGAAAGCCTGTCTCGAGTACAGGTGTGGGTGGGGTAGGGAGGAGGGAGATCTGGGAAATTGGTGGTGGGAATGTTGCACTGGTGAAGGGGGGTGTTCTTTACATGACTGTAATCATACAACTATAATCATATTTGTAATCATGGTGTTTACATAAAGATAATTTAAAAGAAGAAAGATGTGGTGGTGTAATATTTATGTTAATTTTGGCCTTTTTTTGTGGGGTGGGCTCCAAGTTATGCTCATATAATCTAGGGACTGCTCCTGGTGCTACTTAGAGTTCAGCTTGATCCAGCATTTCAAATATGATGCTGTTCAGACCTGAAGATGCGGTGCTACTCTCTACCAGGGTCTACCAGGGCCATAATCTTTAGAGAATTGGGTGGGGGGCATCTGGTATTGGAAATCAAATATGGAACATATGCATGCAGAGCATGTGAACCAGTCCTTGAGCTTTACTTATCTCCCCCACTTTTACCTTTTTTCTGCCATCTATTCCATATCTCTTCGCTGTTTACTCATGCTAATCAATAGGTGAAAAACATTAGCAACTATGTTATGTTGTATACATTTTTTTCAAGTTTGACCACACAACTACAAATGCAACCAAATAAAAAGAAGATAGTGGTTTTAAATATTTTATAAATATTATTGTAGATATTTATTTTTCAAAATTGTTTTAATCAATTAAAGTACAATTTTGATTAAAAATTCATAATACAATACAACCAATATTGTCAAGCTTCAACATATTTTATCAAATTTACTTTTATTTTTTTCATATTAATTTTTCCCAGAAAGTCATTGTAACTTTGGTTACAAGTAATACTTCTTACTTTTATTGTCTTATACAGAAATAATTAGATGTCATATGTATTGTAGAATATACAATGTACATTTGAATAAATTAATTTTAAATATTTAAATATCTAATAATAAAGTCTACATGATTTACTTTATTACTTAAATAGTAATCTTGAAATAATGTACATTGTTGCTGGTTCTAATAACCCTGACTTGTGAAACACATCACTTTGCAAATACAATTCTCAGCAAGTTTACAATGAGATATTGAATTATATCATAATAGTGTGAGATTTTTCCTAAAAATAATTTGAAATAAGAAAATAATTAAATATAAAAATTAAACAATATCGCACATATAAATATCGCAATAAATAACTCCATTACAGTCCTAAGAATGTTCAATTGAAAGTTAAACTTAAAGCTATTTGAGGATTTGTCATTACATTATTTTTCATCTATGGGGGAAGCAAAGTTTTATTTTATTAATAAAAATAATATTAATAATTTTGGGGGCTGGAGCAGTGGCACAGTGGTAGCGCTTTTGCCTTGCATGCGGCAGACCCAGGACGGACTGCAGTTTGATTGCCCAGCATCTCATATGGTCCCCAAGCCAGGAGCGGTTTCTGAGCGCTTAGCCAGGAGTAAGCCCTGAGCATCACCAGGTGTGGCAGAAAACAAATCAAAACAAAAAAACAGTTAATAATTTTTTTTGGGGGGAGGGCCACACCCAGCGATGCTCAGGGGTTACTCCTGGATCTCTGCTCAGAAATCACTCCTGGCAGGCAAGGGGGACCATATGGAATGCCGGGATTCAAACCACCATTGGTCCTGGGTCAGTGCATGCTAGGCAAACGGGCTACGGCTGTGCTATCTCTCCAGCCCCCTTAATAATTTTTAAACTACTTTCTAAAGTACTTTTCAAGCACTTTCATATTTAAAAATAAGTGTGATTTTTATTCCACTCACATGATCCAGAACCTTCTTCCAGGTGTACCCAAAGGACCAACACCATAGACTCATATAACTCGAGTGAGAGGCCCAACTTGCGAGAAATACTCAAGGCAAAATAATTTTTATTCTAATCTGATGGAATAACAGAGCTATTCCAGGAGCTAAGATTCTTGTCTTGTGTGTAACTAACTAACTCTAATTTGAAACTTGATGCTGTATATGATATCCAAGAACTTCCATGGGTTATTTCTATGCAGAATCATAAATAAATCCTAAGTGCATCTGGGATTAACCCACATATTAGGAAGTAAATAATAGATATATATATAATTATATTATATAGTTAAATAAGGAATATATACAATTAAATAAGGAATATATAATAGCTATATAACTGCATACTAATGTTATTCTAGGATTATATATAGTCGTAGATATTTTTTTAAAGAAAAAGTGAAACCTAGGGGCCAGAGAGATATGGTAAGAAGGTTAAAAAGTAAATTATTGACTGACTGAAGAAAATTAAAATTTACCTAACATTGAAAAAGAATATTTGAGATCAAGCTTTCAATATATTTTCATCATGGATATACCTACAGGCTATTTTATTTAGTTGACTTCAACTTTAATGTTCTTTGCTAACTAAAAAGTTTTACTCTCCCTTACTCTACAAAATAAGCAGTACCATATACCACTGGTTGATGTATTTCAGGAGATCAATAATTCCCTGTGATTTCTAAAATATATTTGAACCATTTTTAATAATGTATCATTTGAGAGTATGAATACTTCAAATGAAGTATAATAAGAAAGCCTAGGTGTGCTTTGAAATAAGAGTGGTCTTCTTAATACAGAGATAGAGAAGTTTATGTTTGGCAACTCCATAAATCAGGTCTATGACAGGAGAAAATTTAAAATTTTCATGTAATAAGTCAGATGAGAGGTATATTCTAGATGTAATATTTTAAGGATTTTCTTCAAACATCTAAAGCTTACCTACAGTTACAGAATTTTTTTTAAAAGTCATTGAGTAAGATGCATATAGCACTGTTAATGTTTATAGCATTGATATACAATGTCACTACATTTTTCAACCAGGAAAATATCCAAGTTCATTCACCACTGTCTCTGTATCATCTCTTACTCATAAGTACATTTACCTATATACAGAAAAGTACTTTTACATTTCATCTTTTTTAATTTTAAAAATATTTTAGACTTTTAAATATTATTCACGTATAGACAAATGATGAGTATCCCAATAAAGTTATAACATATTTTTATTACTTTAAGATACTTATATTATCTCACTAGCCATAAAATTTTGTGGTTTAGGGGCCAGAGCAACAGCACAACGGTAGGGCATTTGCCTTGCATGGGGCAGATACAGGATGGACCTGGCTTGATCCCTGGCATTCCATATGGTCCCCTGAGCCAGAAGCGATTTCTGAGCTTATAGCCAGGAGTAATCCCTGAGTGTCACAGGGTGTGCCCCCCCAAAAGAAAAACCACAAAAAAATGTGTTTGACATAATTGGTTTGATATAATTTGTATAAAACTTAAGGAATTAATTTAAATTTCAACATAGATATAGATGTCATCATAGGTAAATATATGAATAATACTGTTAGATATAAAGTCTAATTTTTGTATTAAAATATACACTTTTTAAAATGTATTTTGTTAAAGGGTTTTAAACCCAGCAGTGCTCAAGGTTTGTCCTTGGCACTGTGAGATCACTCCTTGTGGTAGTCTAGTGATCATGTAAAGTACTTGGGTTAGCTATATGCAAGACAAGCATTTTACCTTCTCTATTGGCTTTCAGTCCTCTTAAGTATATTTTTTTTTTGGCCACACCCAGTGGCGCTCAGAGATTACTGCTTGCTTTGTGCTCAGAAATCGCTCCTGGCTAGGAGGACTATATGGGATGCCAGGGATTGAACCCGCGTCTATCCTGGGTCAGCCATGTTCTTAAGTATCTTAAATGCATTTTTCTTTTTACTATTATTTGAGATATTGTGTCATATCTCATATAAAAATACAGATTTACATATATCAAATCCTAATTTGATATATTACACAACAAATGAAGTACAATACTCATTTCTTTTCATTTGATTCCAGATATGTTGATATCCATTTTTATAATTAAATGTTTCCCAACTTTGTAACAGTTTGGAAGTTTCACTGATTATCCTAAAAGTGAATAAGATTGCATAAGTTCTAGTCCTCAGAACTATGCTAGAGAAATTTTAGAAAGAAAAATATAATTCTCAAATTAATTGTATATTCAAAATGAATATAAACAGTTTGGAAACCATTTTGTCTCTTTGTTTTGTTTTCTGCATTCCTCCTGGGAGTACTCAGGGGACCACTTACAGTGCTGGTGATTAAACTAGGATCAGTAATTTTCAAGGCAAATGCCTTAACTTTGTACTATCTCTCCATCCACAGTGTGTATTTCTTACCGTTTTAAATTGGCTATTATTTATTTACATAGAGTAAGCTATAAAATAATTGTTTCTTTTTGTAATAATACCTAGAAACAATAGAGACAAGGGCTGAAAGAACTAGCTTATGATATGAAACTTACCACAAAGGATGGTAAGTGCAGTTAGAGAAATAACTACACTAACAAGTATCATGACAATGTTAATGAGTGAGAGAAATGGAATACCTGTCTTGAGAACTGGCAAAGGGTGAGGGAAGAGGGAGATGGGGACATTGGTGGTGGGAATGTTGCACTGGTAATGGGGGCTCTTCTTTTTTTTATGCCTGAGGCGCACTACAAACATTTGTAATTTTGAAAATTTAAAAAAAAGTGAATCTCCTTGGCTTCCACCTTGAAGATGCTCCTTTTCTTTACAGTGCTGATGATCACTCCTCCCTTTGGCTTATATTTTATGACTAAATCTTACATATTTGAAGGACCCTTTCAGATGTCCAAAGGGGACAGCTACTTCTTTGCTGCCATTGTTGCAGTAGTTGTTGTCCACATGATGCTGTCCCTCTTTATCTCCATGACCTAGAATGAAGGCTCATGGCAGTGGTGTGATAGATGTGATCATCACCTGGGTGAGGTTAAACGAATAAAAAAGAAAAAAAAAGTAGTTTCTTGTTTTAACAAGAAAATTAAGTTTTCCATTATTAAAATTTTAGCAATATACCTAAGCAATATGCTGAACATTATTTGTCTTTCTTACCCTCTATACTTAATCATAGAGCTGCAGAAATTCATATGGAGCTTTGCTCTTCTAAATATTTCTTTCATTTCTCAGTTCTATAATTTAGAAGGTCCATACCCTTTTCAGTAGGAAATGTGTGCTTTATATTTGAAGACATGGAACCATGTCTATAGTAAATATATTTAGTGAAAGAGTTTTACCCTGGAAAAGTTAATTATTTTGTGATTTTTAATACTAGGTAAACAAATATTTGGAAAGTGAGAACTGACTATTTAGTTTTATGCTTTATATTATGAAACTCACACTTTCTGTGCTCTCAAGAAGAAATAAAAGGCAAGAATGATGCGACTCTGAATTTCTAACTTCATTATACAATTTTTTGAGAAACCACAATATGTAAGTATATAATATATATGGAGGGTCACACCCGGTGTTGCTCAGGGGTTATTCCTGGCTCTGCACTCAGAAATCAATGCTGGCAGGCTTGGGGGGACTATATGGGATTTTGTTGATTAAATATGTGCTTTCATCTAATGTGTATAATAAAATATTTGACCTTAGTTTAAATAGTCTATATAACATAATCACATCAGACACATTTTATTTTGGTTTTATTTCTAAAAGCACAAAAATGTGATAAGTTTCTAACCCGAGGATCGAACCCAGTCTGTGTGCCATTTCATAGACAAATTGTGACTTCTTTCAGGGAATCTCTATTTTAGTAAATTTTAGTTGACATTTGACATCAGTTCCAAAGCTAAAATTCAATGATTTTAATGATATACTACTAAGTATATATACATATATATGTATGTTACATATATTCAATATATAATATAAAATATATTAATATAAGTATGCAAAAATATATTGCATGTGTATCTGTATATGAATGACTTATTTATGTGATATATATTTTAAAATATAGAAAATAGCTCAAAATTTTACCATAATCATTTTTAAAATTTCATTGGTTTAACAGGTTAGCTATTCCTAAAATCTTATGTGCATATGCAATAGCTGACCTTAGTTTAAATGGAGTCTATATATCATATTTACATTAGACACATTTTTCTTTTTAGCTTTATTTCCAAAAGCACAAAAATGAGATAAATCTAGTATTCCCCCAACCCTCAAAAATTTAAGTTTTAAGGCTCAACTGGCCAAGAAAAAAATAGTTTTAGGGCTTTACTGTCCAAGTATACATATGGAAAACAAAATTTAAGACTTCTTTATATTATAAAGATCTGTATGATACAGGAAAAAGGAATTGTGGATTTGTTTAGAAGTTTTTGGCCTGAAACACCATCTCAGTTCTCTTCCTCATTGATACTGTCAGACTAGAACCATGGTTATCTCCTCAAAGCCAAATCACTTCTCAAAAAGCAACCATAAACTTCAGCATAACATATACTAAATTAGTTACTTTATTATATTCAACCCACACTGAAATTCAATTATCACTTAATTCTATTCTAAATATAATAAAGGGTTTTTTTTTTCTTTTTATGGTGAGGGCCACATACAGTGACGCTCAGGGGTTACTCCTGGCTATGTGCTCAGAAATTGCTCCTGGCTTGAGGGAATCAAACTGCAATCTGTCCTAGGTTAGCATGGGCAAGGCAGACACCTTAACGCTTGTGCCACCGCTCCAGCCCCAATAAAGGGTTATTTTTAAGGAATCATTAAAGTAACATCAAATAAAATTAGAAATTTTAAAATTACTATTTTAATAATTTAAAAATATTTAGCATTTTATAACAAAATTATAAATCTAATTTCTCATTTCAATTATGATTTCAAATGCCATGTAAAATATTTTAGAATTGAACTTATATTGTTAAAATTTAGACCTAATAGTTCTAAATTTTGATTTATTAATTTCTAAAATTATGATAGAAAATAGAAATAATCAATTTTGTCATATAACTGGCCTTTCAAAATCAATGTATGGATTTGCAAGGCTATTAATCTGGATAAATATTAGGATTTGCAAGGCTATTAATCTGGATAAATATTGAAAAATTGAACTTTGTCTTTAAGAAAAGAGAAATGGCTCAGATTTAAGTGCATATTTTGTATTCAGGGTGTCCTTTGCATTCAGAATGAGTACACCAGCAGTGACCTTTAAATATTGAAGGAGAGAAGCTCCTGATCCATCAATTGTTCCTTAAAACAATAACAAAAAGGAATTTTTATTTACAAGTTTTAATTTTGCTCTCAATACCTGTGAAAGCATATAGAATTGTTGGGCTGTGATTTATTTCTCCCTTGAGTTTGCATTTTTCTTCTTTATTATATTCTTGGGTTTGCCACTAGTGTAACATATACCACATGCTATTTTTTTTATAATTCAGGCATTTTGAAGGTAAAATGAAACAAGTTGTATACACATACTTATCTAGTGACTTCACAAAGGCAGAAATGGGGATATACAGATTTACAAGTTGTGTGATTTTATTGCCAAGCAACAACATCCTTTCCATTTCTCATGGGAATTAAGCACTAAGGTAGAAATTGAGTTTTAGATATATTGTAATATATCTCTACAATAGAAGCAAAACAGAGGAAATAGAGAAAATGTATTTTCTGCATAGAAAATAGAATTTCCTGTATAAAAACAAAAGATAAAAATATAAAATAAAAGAAATAGAAATAGAAAATAAAATCAATACAGAAAACATTGGTATATGAGACGCTAAATGATGATTATATAATAGGTTACGAATCTGTTTACTATAAGTTTAATCAATCGAGTTAAAAAAAACAGACCAGGGTAAAATGGAGAATTAGTTAAAAGGAGAATTAGTTAACTGTTTAAGACAGTTAACTTTTCAGGTAGTTATCTCACATTCTATGTATTTCCACATTCTCTAGGTTGACTATCTACTGGCCTATAAATTTTATGTAACTAAATTTTCAATTTCAATTCATTTTATATTTTACATAGAAATTTTTTAATTTTTCAATTTTTGTTTGTTAAATTTTGTATTTCTAAAATTCATATTTACAAAATAATTTATTAATTTCTTAATTTTCCTGATTTGTGTTTCCTGATTATGGGTGTTTATGTTCAATCATAACTTGATGGACAGTAGTCATAAGACCTGACAGATAATATATATTATTCAATATGATGTTAGTAATTTTATTTTCTATCTTTTAGTTTTTTCATTTCTGAAGGGAAGATAATGATAACTAACTTTTATCATCTTAGAATATCTGAATAAAATGTATTTTAGAACTCAGGAATATGTATTAATGTGATGGAGCACACCGTAACAGGTATAAAGCATAATTTCTAGCCTCACATACATTACTTCCTTGGGTACCGTTAGAGTGGATATAGACGTCCCCCGAAGCAGCAAGGGAGTGGTGCTAGGACCACTGGCCCCAAACCTCAGAAAGCAGGCCTGAGCACAGAACTGTTAGACTGCATCTTGAAGCTAAGCACTCAAAGAGGGCACTTCAGAGCATATCAAGATGCAGTCCCTAATTTTTAAAAAAGAGAATATAATGTTATTCTTTTAAGATATGATTAAGTTAATAATTTGGGGGGTGAAGCGAAAGCACAGCAGGTAAGGTGTTTGTTTGCACGTTGCTGACAAGTTCCCAGAACTACCAGGAGTGATTTCTGGGCTCAGAGCAAGATTAACCCCCAAGCTTCACCAGGTGTGACTCAAAAACAACAAACAAATAAACAATTTTAAGATGGGAAGATTATACTGCATTATCTGTGTAAGCTAACATTATCACATATCCTTATAAGAGAGTGTCAGAGAGGTAAAAAGAATAGAGACCAAATGCACTTAGAAATAAGAGGAGTGCATATGAATTCAGAGTCAAAGATTAAAGTGATATGACTACAATTAAAGGAATTCTGGCCAGATTCTCTTTATAGTCTCTGAAGAAATTGCTTCATAGTCAGCAGCTAGATTTTGGCACAGATGACACAGCTTTTGAACTTTCAGTGCCAAACTGTTTAAAAACTGTATTCCATTATTTTAGCTCTTATATTGATGGTGATTCGTGTTAGCAGTGATAGAAAACTAATATGCAAATCACACTCTGCCAACTCATTGTGCATTTCATCTTGTCATTTATCATCTTTGACAGAGAAATTATGAGTAACTAATAGGAATTATTATTTATTGATTAATGATGGATCACTGGAGAGGGACTAGTCTCCGAAATCTAGGCTGTTCAACTCATAACCTGTTCAAGAGCACTCATACAAGAAGGAAAAGTGTTTGCATAAATTCACCCTGCTTCTTACTTACCAACCTCAAAACATTATCATGTAATTTCAGGCTCAAATTGGAAGAGGGGTATGATTTTCTACTCTGCCTAAAGCATCCATAAGTCACCAAATGGGCCTGTGTAGGGTTCATCCACCTGGAAGATGTGACAAAGTGTGCTGTAATGTGAGAAAGGAAAACATGACAGACAGATGTGTCTCATACTCCATAGTTTGAAATGTTCAAAACCAACATTAATTGAATTAGCTGGTTGACTTATTTGATTCATTCTTTACCTTTTCTGCAGGTCCAGGTGTTCCACCTCACAGCTACTCATTATAGAGTGATTTAAGTCAGAAGTCCATTGTTGAATTCTGAATCAAACTGGGGCAGAAACAGTAATTCTAGGATAACCTCTCAGGTCTCATGGTGTGTGTGTGAGGGGGGTAAGAGCATAAAAGTAGCATGAGACAGATCTGATATACATAAGATTCTATGTCAAGTTATACTATTAAGCATTTCTTACAGGTAGGGAAAACTTGTGACATAAAATCAAAATGATGCATACCCATGTTTGTAATATTGCATCTTTAAGAATATGTAAGAGACTTACAGTTTTCTTATATACTATTATATAGAAAACACATTAGATTTTATGTCTTGCTGCTCAACAGTGTTGTTCTTCTCAGGCTTCTATTTATCAAATGTTCCTCTCTTCATAGATTCCCATATAGTGTCACTTTTAATTGTTCATAAAGCTAGCCTCACAGATCCTTACTGAATTAACAAGCTAGAGCCTTTAGAGCTGTTCAGTTATGTCTTAGGCATCCCATATTTATATTGAGATGACCAAGTTAGTGCATGACTATCTCAGTATTTACCATATATGTTGTTAGTTCCTTCTCTTCTTGAAAGTCAAATTTTATAAATTTTATAAACATAAATATAATTTTTTATTTTATAATTTTATAAATTCGAACTATAGAAAATGATTTCAGAACTTAATCTTCAAGCTTAATGATAAATAGAATATCTACCTAATATTAGGAATGTCCAGAACATATGTACACATGTTTATGCATATGATACATATGCATATATGTATATAAGGGGTTAATAAAATAAATATCTTTCACCTTATTTGCTAATAAGAAAAATTACATGCCCTACATCTAATGATACTAATAGAATTTTGCCAATTAAATAACAAGGCAGGTAAAATTTAAGAAAAACTATATTTAAAATAGGGTTTACTAATGGTACATATATGTGAATCTTTGGGTTTGGAAAAGACTGCATCTAAATTAAAAATTTTCCATTTTTTAAAATCAACATTATATTTTACCATGCAACTCAATATAATACAGTAAGACTATGTTAGGAATATTAATTAAATAATATTGAACTTGTCTTGTAGGTAAATAAAGCCACATAGAATTAACAGCTATTTCTTATTGTGGAAGACTGAAGCATGTGCACATTTATATTTTTAAATTGGAATGAAATAGCTAAAATGAAGACATTTTACATGGAGTTCCTCAGTTGAAATTCAGTGGAGTATGTGTTGCTCTTACACACACACCCTTTTTTTTTCTACTTTTAATAATGTGTTCACTGAATGAAACCAGTGATACATCTTGAGTCAGTGGGTAGCCAGCCTGGGAGTGACCAGGTGCTGAGGATTAGTAGATCCCTGGGGAATTGATGGTGAATACAGGTGGACAGGACAAGTTTTAACAGCTTAATTTACAAGGAATTGCAACTTGTTCTGTCAACGAAACACATTTCATTGGCATGAATGTTGTTTGCAGAAGAGTAATGCTAGCAGAGATACCTCAGGTGTTAGACAGTTTTAGAAGGTTCAGAAACACAGACAGGCTTTCCTATCACAGACTGACAAAAAACATCAAAAGCAATCATTTCTTTGTTTTTGAAAATCAAAATTATTGAGAATATGATTACTACTTCCACAAGTGAGGCAACTAAGTTTCCTGAGAGTAGGCTTTAAAGTTTTGTTAAAGTCTGTTTTCACACAATTCTGCTGCTCAACTCTGCTAACCAAAGTTTGCATCTTAAAAAAAAACAAAAACATGATTTATCACTAATTCTAGCTACAAATGTGGATAAGAACAGCTCAATTTTTATCTTTAAGAATATCATCTGTGGGGCCGGCAAGGTGGCGCTAGAGGTAAGGTGTCTGCCTTGCAAGCATTAGACAAGGAAGGACCGCAATTCGATCCCCGGAGTCCCTTATGGTCCCCCCCAAGCCAGGGGCAATTTCTGAGCGCTTAGCCAGGAGTAACCCCTGAGCATCAAACGGGTGTGGCCGAAAAAAAAAAAAGAATATCATCTGTGTCTAAAATTGTGGTAGACTAAGTACAGAGAGTCTTCTCATCTATCTTCTTTTCTTCCCAATCCTCCAATAGTCTGTGCTCTATTTACATAGGCATACAAGCCTGTGTAGTTTATTATTAATGTAAATAGAAGAACAATCTTGGTCAAATTATACAACTTGTGAAGTTCTTCAGGTTTCATATATTATCTGAGTGTGTTTTAACAGGGTACAATGAGCACACTTTACACTGTTCAGACTCTTGATGTATTGAACATCTCTCCTGCTGAGAGAACTTCTAGTAAGATCTAGAGCATCCACTCCTGAATTTCTGAACTTCAACTGCAAAATCTAGGTATAAGGAAGTGTCACATTTGCAAGTAGTTCATTGACATTGTTCAGAATCTTTAGTTAGGTTAATAAGAATTAGTCTTGTACTACTAGTATCTTCATTTCACCTCTATGCATACAAAGAACCTTGGAACTTCCCTTCACTCTAGCCTAAAGAACCAGCAGAAAGCCTGCCTTGATTCTGAGACACGAGTTTCTCCTCTTTTGAATCTTCTGCGTTAGGAAGACCTGCAGTGAACCTGTAATTAATGTAAAAATTCCTTTGGTGTGAAGGTGTGAGCACTAGAGAATTAAGATCTGGCTACATGTTTATAAACCTGTGACCAACTGTCCAGTGTTATCTTAATTGTTCTGAATACAGTATTTGGAGAAAATTATTTTTGAGATGCTTATAAAGTTATATTTTTTTAATAAAATATCTTTTCAGATGTCCTTTCCAGCAATTCTCATCTAACCCATCGAAGAGGTTCAATGTGAAATTCAAAGGGGTGTGTTGCTTTTCAAGCCCTGTGGTGCTAAGGATTGCCTAGCCCTAAACCATCCAGGTGGATCACAGGGCCCACAAGGTGGCACCTGGCTATGCTTAAAGGACCCTGTGGTCCCAAGCATCAAACTGGTGCTCAGCCATATGTAAAGTATGCTCTTTCACCCCTATGCTATATCACAGGCCCCTTTAATAAAATGTTTTCAAGAGAAAATTTAAGAATCTTTTAAGGTAAATATATCTTATTTTAGGTCTTTGTACAATGCAAGGGTAATAAAAATCATTTTGTCCTTTTTAAGAAAAACTTTAAATGAGATCATACCATTTGTTTCTATCCTTTTAACTAGCTTACATTTTCATCTGTTTTCTATTTGAATATCAACTATTATTTATTATATTTGCTAAGAGAAAATTATTTTTATACTTAGTAAAGTACTTCACTAATAGAAAACTTTCATCATTTGCATTTAAGCAAATTAATGAGTTTATTGACTACTTTTAGTAGCTTAAGAAAAAAGTCTTCAAAATCTTACAAATTAATCACTCTATTGTCTTTAAAAATCTAAAACCATTCTTTTTAATATGTTTTATGTTTTGCCTCTGGAGAACACTGACTTTTCTATTACTCATTTGCTATCTTTTAAAAGTAAAACTGATTAGAACTTTTTAAAGTATGTTGAAATGATGGTAAACTGTAACACAATGTGAAACTACTTATCTGTTTAATTTAAATTCTTAATTTTTTTAAATTCTTAATTTGTTGAATTTATTTCAGCACATAGATAGTGTAATTTGAGTTTCACAAGAACTGAGTATAAACTAGGTTAACTTGTTTATCTAAAGAACATATATAACAACTAAAGTAGAATGGCCAATCTTTCAAGTTTGCCTTTTATTTACTTCAGCTTTCTATTTAAATCTTTTTTTGGGGGGCCCACCTTTTGATGCTCAGGGATTACTCCTGGCTAAGCACTCAGAAATTGCCCCTGGCTTGGGGGGACCATATGGGACACCTGGGGATCGAATGGCGGTTCTTCCTTGGCTAGCGCTTGCAAGGCAGACACCTTACCTCTAGCGCCACCTTACCTCTAGCGCCACCTCACCGGCCCCTCTATTTAAATCTTGAATAAGAATGACCTAACATGAGTATGAATGGATAAGCATAGGAATTGATTGAGGAGGTGAGGATAATGGGAATCACATAGGACAGGAACTTCGTCAATGTATAAACTTTAATGAAATGGGGAATTTAGTGTTTAGAAATAAAAGAAAAAAAAAGAAAATTCTTCATAAGAAGTGAATTCTAGTGGAGGTTTGGATTACCTTAGTAAAAGTATTTCTCTGAGAATCTCTTGTCATTTTTATCAGAATGATTATGATTACAAAGAAAAGAAAACTGATTTACAAGTGATTTAGTGAATTTCTTATAATATTAGTGAGGGTGTTGTGATTGGACCACACCAGGTTGTCCTTGCTATCCAGCCTTTGCTCCAGGTTCTGTGCCCATGAATCCCTCCTATTGATACACAGGGAATCACATGTAGTGTCATGTATTAAACTGCATGAAAAGCAAGTGCTTTTACTTTTGTACTGCATTTCCATACCATCAGACAAGGCTAATGGCTCCAAAATTATTTCAGAATTTGAGAAAATGAGATTTGAGGAAATGAAGGTACCAAGTATTTATGTTTTTTTAATGTTCTGCTCTCAGAGTTCTTTTGTCTTTGAGTTCTTCCTTTAAATGTATTTATAATATCACATCCTCCAAATATACAAGCCAATTTAGGAACAAAGAGTAGGTTTTTTTTTTTGTCTTGCTCTAGAAGTGAGGGAAATTTTATTAGAACTCTCCAAAAGACTTATTCTGATGGGATAGTTAACATAACTTCCCTAAAAAAAGAACTGTGGCAAAAGGAACTGATAGGAGCAACTAATAGAATTATGGGATTAGATTAATCATAGTTTATTCTGTAAACTATGGAAGAACTCAGTGACCTTTTGTAAAATCCAAGTATTTGAATGAAGTATAGAAGAAAAATAATTAAATAAAAGGCATTGTTCTTTGGGTTTTCTTATAGGCAAAAGAGGATGAGGTGACTGCTGAAAGAAAATTGCAGACATCATATCAATTAATCAGTATTGCATATTTGGGAAACTACAACTAATTCAAGAAATTCATGTCACAGAGTCCAAGTTGCATGGAACTTGAAAAGCATTTGGAGAGTCTCACAATAATACTATAGAAAAATTGGAACAAAGAAATAGCATGGTGAAATCTGAATATAAAAGAAAACATTCCACTTTGAATTTAAGAAAAGCAAAAGAAGAATTATAAGAGGCTGCATGAAAATACAGATAGTATAGGGGGCTAGAGTGGTGGCACAGCAGTAGCACATTTGCCTTACATGCGGCTGACCTAGGACAGACTGTGGTTAGATCCCACGGTGTCCTATATATATGGTCCTCCGAGCCTGGAGCAATTTCTGAGGGCTTAGCCAGGAGTAATCCCTGTATGTCACATGGTGTGCCCCTCCCCCAAAAAGCAAAAAACAAACAAAACAAAACAAAATACAGACTGTATAAATGGAGATGAAATCTAGAGTTTCAGAAATAGAATTTAGCTAGCAATTATGCAACATAGTGAGGATGAAGTTAAGAGTGATCTCAAGTACTATTTAATTTCCTTTATTTTGTGCAAAAGGCTGATTTGTGTTCAATATCCAGAACTCTATCTAGTCCCTGGAGCCCTTCAAGGAGTGATCACTGAGCACAGAGCCAGGAGAGTGGTTTGTGGCTCCAAAACAAATAAAAACATGATAAATAATGAATATAACCAAAATTCTCAGGATTTGAAGTACATTTTTGGATGTAGCTGGCCCTGGTTCAGTCCTATATAACTTACATCTCCTAAGTATTTCCAAATACAGTCCTGTTTGTGCAGACTATGGCTGGGCTGGGTTGTATATTATTCCCAAGATCACAGGCCCAGAGCAGCAATTTACTCTTCGGCTGTAAATTGAACTGCTGACCTAGTTGGCTAAGAGTAGCTGGCAGAAGCTCCTGGGCTTCCTGAGTGCCACTTGGGAGGCCATCCCCTATAATCCCCCACATTGAACTAACAAAATGCGGGTCTAATTAAATTAGTTTCAAAGATGGTAACAGATAATTGAAGCTTGAGTTTATGGCATAAATAAGTCACACATTTCTAAAATTTATGACATATGGATATAATTTTATATTTCTCTTCTCAGGCTATTGATTGATTCTTTCTTGAGCATCCTAAATGTAATGGCTTAGACCAGAAATACTTTACTCATGGCCCCACTCAATTTTTAGAGGAATTTTTAAGCCTATTATACATAGAAATATAACTAAAATGTGCACTCTAGACAATTTTTGGATATCATTTTTCAAATTTGATTTAAGTTTGCAACTATTTTTACTCAAAAAAATAAAAATTAATTCAAATTATCTTTAATAATTATCTTTATATTTTAACAGAAACTGCTGCAGAAAATAATATGTATGTTACTTATCGTAGGATCCATCCTATCTATGGAGAATTTGGTCTCTCTACTAGAGAGCTGTTTGGTCCCAGAAATTAGCCAGTAAGGCTGTACTATATGTCTTGTCACTGGTTTTTTTCTGTGTGAAGAAAAATAGTTTTACAAGTATAAAATTGATGACCTTTGACTCACTGGCAGCAAACTCAAACCAACTGACCTAGCAGCTGAAAGCAAAATGGAAGAACTTTCCCCCGAAATGTCTGCTTTAGAGTTTGATTCAGAAGACAATATACCTCAGCTTTCTGAGCTAGAACACATTCCCTGAGAAATATTAATTAAGTTGTAAAAACTTTCTTTTGTATACTTTACCCTTTTTACATCTCTCAAATAAAAACCCTTTCCATCATCAAAGAAAACATCCTAGGAAAACCTGTACGTGAAACCCAGTGAGTTATCAGGCCAATTAGCTGGAGCTGACTTCATAAACAATTTTTAACTGCCAACATTGCTGTGGTTTTTAAGTCTTTTCATGGAATTTTAAAGGGGAGAGCCCTTTTTATATCAGGTTTTCCCTAATTCTGTAAAAAAAAAAAAAAAAAAAAGTTCAGTTCCTGTGTAAACAGCACAGCAGCTATTTACATTTCTCTAAACATTCTATAGTGGATGCATAGGTTTAGCATGCTGGGATTTTTGAAAGTAAATACTTTGCAGATATATTCCTTTAAAAACATTACAGTTTTTACAGACCTCTTTCTAGTCCTCAATCCAGCAGTGCATTTATAAAATGGTTTTTCCTAAATGTTCTGTCTAAAAGAAGCACACATCAAACAAGAACTAAGTGAAGTAAATGTTATTTGTATTTAATTCAAAAACCAAAATGCTTCTATAATTTGATCTAAATATTTTCAATAAAGAAGTCTTAGTGACCAAGTTGTTCAGTTGTCTCCTGTGTTTATAGTTGCCCAGTATAACATTATGTATCAAATAGAATTTAAATTTGTTGAATGATATGACATAGGAAAACACAATATACAATTATGTTTAAATCTTTTAAAACATTTTTTTCTGAAACAAAAGTCTTAATTGTATTCATTTATTCTGTATGCTTTAACTTTTTTTTTTTAATCTAGAGCACTTTAACCCATTTCCCTGCACTTGAATAGAACATCTATATTATACTAAGTAGTAATACCTGTTTTGTTTTGTTTTGTTCTTGGGCCACACGTCATGATGCTCAGAGATTACTCCTGGCTCTGTATTTAAGAATCATCTTGATGGTTACTGGGGAATTATATGGGTTGTGAGATTTGAATTCAGGTCAGTGGGAGGAAAGAGGGCATCAGCAAAGGTCAGAGGAAAACTTGACATTGGGGGGGGGTAAATGCGCACTGGTGAAAATTGTTATACAGTGTATGACTGTAACTCAATCATGAACAACTTTATCTGTGGAAAAATAAACTGTATTATGAACAACTTAGTAATCAGGATGTCTACATAAAATTACATTTAAAATATTTAATAGCTATTCATGCATATTATTAATCATTGGGAAAGTTTAAAGATTAATCATTCCCAGGTATAATATCTTACAGTAGAATTGTAACAAGAACATTTGCTTTTTAAAAATTTTAAATAATATTATAGATCTAGGTATTTGAAGATAATATATTACCATAAATTGTCTTTATGCTGATGTCTAAGTACAATTTATAAGGAAATATTCTCAATTTTAGAGATAATTAAATTTTTAGACAATAACTGTTAGAAAAGAAAATATCTGGCTTAGAAAATAAACTAGGGAGTATATTTTAAAGAATAACTTTAATGATACTTAGTAGTGGTCTGAACTTTGAGGCATAGAAAAAAAATAATGTCTAACAATATATCTTTGCACATGAAAACTTTAGAAAAGATCTTGCTAAACAGTACTTCTAGAAACTTAACTAATTTTTGGAAAATAATTAGTTATTGTTAATTAGCTGATTTAATTGAAGAACATGACCTCATCTTACAAACATAATAGTGAATAAAAGAAGCCAGGAAAAATGACAAAAACTATATATTTTATAATACCGCATATATAATAAAAAACCAACACATTTAATAACTTGGTGCCTGAAGGGAGAAGAAAGTTGATCTCTTTAGAGAAAAAATTTATTTAGTGAGTAAAAATATCACAGAGGAGCTTAGCAAGAATTGAACATATGGTGATTATAAAGGTATGTTTTTATTTAAGAATTAATTGAAAAAAAAAGAATTGAGATTAAACTCATAATCAGTACACTTTAGTTATATATAACATATTTAAAAATTCAAAAATATGGATCAAATGTTTGGAACATTTAATATATTTTATCTTCACCTTGTGAATTTAAATTATTTTAATATCAACAAATATTTTATAATAAATGAGAACATCAAGAAAATAATTTTCTATATATAACAATTTACCAATAAAACATTTCCTTATGAAGATAGATGTTATACAGATTTCACTTTACTACCCTGTGTTTTTTATTGTCAAAGAGGACTCATTTATTAACTAGAAATACTCAACTTTTTCAGTGGAGACAAATTGAAAAATGTCTGTGGATAATAATTTTATTTTAAAACAGTATTATCAAAGGAAGACTTTCTGAGATGATAGATGAGTACTCTGACCACACTGTCCTCCCCAGAAGCCTTTAGCTATATGTGATTATTAAGTTTTAGTAATAAAGTTTGACTTGCTTATAAAATTAAATCATTCTAAGGCAACACTTATTTATAACTTTGTATAAGTTTCAGATGTACAACTTCTTGTCTCAATATCTGGGTGGATAAAACCCACAAAGGCCACAAAAATATAGTCAAAACTAATATAACCAGTACCTATCTTATTTTGTTATACAGGACAATTTGAGAATCTAAAATTCTTCCAGAGATATTTTCCTATATAAGAACAACCTGAGCTTATTTTTTTCCATTTATTTAATGTCACAGATCAAATATGTCAAAGAATCGAGCAAGATTCTACAACATAGAGTGAAGGAATTCTTATTAGGATTCTTTGAAATAAGACTCAGAGTTTCTCAGACAATTCAGTCTCTATCATCTCTTTTCTTTACTGTTAATTATCCCCAGGGACAAAAGCATCAAAAGTCCTTGAAATAGTCTGCCTTTTTGTTCTGGCTTTTTATCACACTACTAATTTCTTCATATGTATTTCTGATAATTAATCACCAAATATACAATATTTAGGGGCATATGTAATAATGAAAAAATTCTTATTTATGAGAACAGATATAAATTGTTCCCTGATATTTTCAGTTGGCATTTCAGATACAATTATCCTATAAACATAACTGAAACACTTTAAACACTATTATTTAAATAAAAATTTGTGCTCACAAATGTTCTACTCCTTTGAATATGTGACTTCTTTCTGAAGAGTGTTTTTAAATTTCTTTCTTATTGTCTAGTCAAAGGAAATTCTTTCTAATCCCAATTATACTTATAATAAAATGTCTAATTATATTTTATACTCTTATAAATGTATATTTATACTTATAATACAAAATAGTTTGTTTTAATGCATAATTACTTATGTATTATATATGGTTATCTAAATTATGGTAGGGGTACAGTGCTTATATTTCATATAATTTTAAAAGTATATAATACAAAGTACTGTGCACATAGGAATTAACACGTAGGAATATTTATGGAAATTAAGCAATAAGTATCAATGATGAATAATGTAATAGAAATATTCATGGCATGGAACTGTTTATGGTATGGAACTTCTTCAGTATAGAAATATGAAAAGTTGGGGCCAGAGCGATAGTGCAGTGGTAGCGCATTTGCCTTGCACACAGCTAACCCAGGACAGACCTCGGTTTGATCCCCCAGAGTCCCATGTAGTCCCCCAAACCAGGAGTACTTTCTAAGCACATGGCCAGAAGTAACCCCTGAGTGTTACCGGTATGGCTCAAAAAAAAAAAAAAAAGAAAGAAATACAAAAACTTAAAAATATAATATAAAATTTGATCTGTACACTTCTCTCTAACCAACTTCAAATGCTTCTATAATTATCTCAATTATCTTTTTTATAGTACATAATGTTCTTGGAAAGGGATTATTTTAGATTGAAAACATTCTTTGGGAAAAACATTTTGCTTTGTTTTATTTTGATGTCTACAATAACTTAAAACAAATTTTCCAGACTAATTTATTTGTCATTAAAATTATACTCTCTTGGATCATCACTTCTTGTTAACAGATTTGATGAGTGTCATTATTCTTTAAGAAATTGCTGTCATCAAATTTTTTGAAGCAGGACATCTTCACATGCCATAAGAATGTTAATTCCATTGTAATTTTATCAATGCTCAAGTGAAATATGGTAGCTGTAAATTATATAATATATTTTAACTGTAGTTGAAAACCTTGGAATGAAAATTACATGCAAGAAAAAAAGACCATCATTTGTCTTTCCCAAGTTTCCCTGACTCTAATAATAAATCTAAACCTCTCTTCATGGTTAATTAACCAAATCATCAGGATATTACTTATCTCTAGTTTCTGATCTCTTTATTCTGGGCTGTACTTTGAGATCGCTGAGTTGTCCCTTCCACTTTCTAGAAAAGACTGCTCTCTTAGAAAACCTTAACATGATGACTTCTTATCTCAAATACTACCAAAGAGGTCTCAAGCAACCACTCTAAGGCTGAACCTATGCCTACTATACCCCTCTTTCCTCTTTATTATATCAATTATTTTTCTGGTTTAATTTAGATTGTTTTTAATGATCAACATAAATTGGGGGTACTGTTAACTTATATGCATATGATCACAATCATATTTAGCTGACTAACCTGAGACAGTTAAAAAATCAACATGACTTGACAAGGACCTTATTACTCTAATTTTCCAAGTGTCTTGACTACACTATGATATGACAGCTGCAGCTCAAGATATCACAGCCATATGAAGGAAGAGACAAGTTCTGCCCTCCTCTCAAGTGTGGAGCAGCTTTTACCTTACAGGTTGAGAATAATCACAAACAAGAGGCTGGAGAGAAAGTACAGTGGATAAGATCCTTGCCTTCCACATATCTAACTAGGATTCAATCGCTAATCCTTTAGAGTCTTCCGATTTTCATAAGAAGTTATCCCTTAGCAGAGAGCCAGGAGTCTTTCCTGAGCACCGCTGAATGTGGCCCCCAAACCACATATTTAACTGACAGACATGTTATTATACTGTCCTAACATTCATATTAGGTCAACACAAAATCTACTTTTCTTAGGTTTGAGTTGTTCAATAAGTTGATTTCAAAGAATTAGTATTACTTTTTAATAAGTGTATCTATACCTAGTGAGGAAATAAGTTCCCAGAAATATTATGATCTATGTAAGGCAAGAGTAAATTCATGATAAAAATCGCCGCAACTAGACTTGGAAGAGGCAAAAAAAAATGTATAATTTTGTATTTTTATAACATGGTTTCAACCAAATTATTTGTTTAGGGGCCCGAGCAATAGCACAGCAGATAGGGCATTTACCTTGCATGTGGTTGACCCAAGTTTGAATCCTGGCATCCCATATGATCCCACAAGACTTCCAGGAGTAATTTCTGAGTGCAGAACCCCTAAGCCAACAGTTGTGGACCAAAAATAACTAAATAAAGTGTTTAGAAGATTTTGAAATTATTGTTTTTATCTCTAAACAACTCAATTTATTAAGAATGGGGAAGTAGTGCCCTGCTGCATCCTTACTGACATATAACATGTTAATAAACATCTGTTGTTAAAATAAATATTTTCATAAATAATATATAAAATAATATATAAATAGTTTTATTTATTTAATTTATTTATTTATTTATTTTATTTATTAATTTATCAACAGGAGACTTCTGTTGGTGGGGCTCATTGATGGTTGTTGGTCTCAATAAAGTTGTTGGAAGTTTTGAGACGAAAAAATAATAATAATGTTTTCACTAACAATTTTAATAGCTAAAATCTTGTCATCTTTTTGTGTTAAATTTGATATCTACTATTTTGCTAATCTTATTTTTCTTATCTATAAAATTCAGTATTATAGAGCATCATAAAATGAATATGTATTTAATTATCTCTCTATTTTACAAGATTTTTGTCCCTTGATAATTTGTCTTTATTGTATTAGCAATATTAAACATTATAATATGCAACTGATTTTATATATTTGCTAAGTAAAGTATTTCAAATAAGGAAATTTTTTCTTATGCACCATAACTGAGTTTGTGATGTGTCCCTATGACTTTTAAAGAATTTCATTAAATGCCTAGAAACAAAGAGACCTTCAAGAGTCAGAGCAATAGTACAGCAGGTAAGACAATTGCAGTCAGCCTAGGTTCAGTCCCTGGGATTCCATATGGTCAGCTGAGCATCACCAAGAATAACTCCAATTGTCAAGCCAGGAGTAACCCCTTAATATCATTGTAAGGTATGGCCCCAAACTGGAAATAAATACAATCAAATTAAATAAAATTAAAAATAAAGGCATTCAGAGAGCTGTAAAAATGTGTGAGTTCATTAATTTATGATTGAAAGCAATGGTGGAAAAAATGAGACAACATAAATTCCAAATTTTAATTTGAAATTTTCACTTAGTCAAGTTAAATAGGAAGCCAAGCATCGAGAGTGTTCTTTAGCGATAGAGTAGTTCCAATGGGTAAGCACATGACTGATACCTAAACACTGTATTATCTGTCTTATGACTTGTCAGGGTTAGAACAGGGGATTCTTGAACAATAATGGTGGAATACTGAAACATCAGACCTACACATACTGTCTAAATAGTGCTGGGAATAGACCCAGGACCCAAGACAACACTGGATATGGGTAATAAAATACTCTATGTGTACTTTGGTGTAAATGTACAATAATTCTTTTATAGACACACATGAACATACACATGCAAATTATATATACTATAGTTAAGAAACAATATATTTCACACAACTAGATAATGACCTGATGATTTGTGCAATTTTAAATTTTTGTTGGCCAAAACAACTTGGGAAACTACTTATTATAGACAGACATTTGAAGAGGGTGGAGCAATAGAACAGAGGGCAGGGCTTTTGCCTTGCATGTGGCTGACCTGGGTTCGATCTCTGTCATTCCATATGTTCCCACAAGCATGCCAAGAGTGATTTCTGTGCACAGAGACAGGAGAACCCCTGAGCACTGCCAGGTGTGGCCTCCCAGAAAGCAAAATTTAAAAAATAAAAAGATTTGACAATTCATCCAGAATATTTTAATAAGATATTAAAAATGCTGCTGTAATTTTGTTGATTTACATTTTATTTTTGTTCTGGATATGCTAATCTCACTATATCAGACTTTGATTAACAATTTCACTTGTCTGTTTCTACAATAACGTTTTTGATTAGAGGAAACTTTTTTTTAACCATATTCAGACATACCTTTTAAGCAGTTCTTTAGGACAAGTTTACTTCTTTCTTTTTGTAGTTAAAATATCTATGTAAATTTAGATTGATTTATCCATGAAAGAAACAGTACAACCTTCTGTTTTACTTTTATTCTCTGAACTTTCCTTTGTCAAGATATCTACACAAGTTTGACATTCCTTAAAACGTTTGATGTCAACTCACATTACCAGTCCCTTCATTTTACTTTATTCAGCTGGACTCCTAGTTGACAAGAGATTCTGACAACTGTGAAAACATTTTTTTAATGTTTCTTTCAGTAAATTCAAGAGGTGAGTTTATTTGGCTTTATAATCCTTGATATTTTCAATGTGCCATTGTTCCTATAATATATATGGTTTATATTATAACACTATAACCACAAGTTGCTTTTTTTTCTGTGAGATAGAAGATAGATATAATATAGATACATTTTATTTAAAAAGTCAATCTATCTTTAACGAATTAATCTTATTGCATGGAAGGTTTATTGACATGCATCAAATAGGTATCCAAAGGGTTTCTGATACATTTTCTCTTTGAAAAGCAGTTATAGAAAATTTAAAGGTGTATAGTTTACTTATATATGCAAGTGTTTATTTTTTAAAATTTTTTTTATTAGCAGTACATTAAATTTTTATTTATTTTTAATTTTAATATATTTATTTACATCATGATTACAAACATGTTTGTAACATGTGCAACATTCCCACCACCAATGCCTCCAACTTCCTCCTTTCCCACCCCTTGCTTGTATTTGAGGCAGGCATTTTATTTCTCTCTCTAAGATAAAAGTAGTCCTTTTAAAATTAAATTTGATTTAAAGTGTTGATATGACAGTCTTTAAACCAGAATATAAAAAATAAAAATATTCCATTATTCTTTTCTGAGGCTTTCTAGTAAGGAATGATTATGGTCTTCTAGAGCAGTGTTTATCAATTGGTGTCCCCTAGAAGGAGGATAAAAGTAAAATATATCACATTAATATGAGGCATTGGTATAAGAGAAGTAGCTCAACTGTAGGACAAAGGGCCACAAGGAAAAGATTGGAAAGGAGCCATAGTTGGATAGTGGTTTAGAGACTTTATGTGGTATGGGATCAGCTACTATCAATTGTATGAAAGAATCCCTTAGCCTCTGTACAATCCCTTCATACTAATGAAAAGCGTTCTTTAAAATAGTATTGATGTAGTAATATTAGGCACAATAAACGTTCAGATAATTTCAGCATTATGCTATTTCAGTATATACAGATTAAAAACAAATTTTTGCTTTATTTATTTATTTATTTATTATTTATATATTTTTGGTTTTTGGGTCACACTCGGCAGCGTTCAGGGGTTACTCCTGGATCTATGCTCAGAAATCGCTCCTGGCAGGCTCGGGGACCATATGGTATGCCAGATTCGAAGCACCATCCTTCTGCGTCTAAGGTAAATGCCCTACCGCTGTGCTATCTCTCTGGCCCCTTTTTATTTTTAAATAAATTCTTTTGGGGTTTTCTACAATCAGTTTCTCTTGTACATTTAATGTCTCCTTCAGAAATAAGAAGTAAGCAGGACCTACTCAATCCTTGTGTGATATGCATGTATGTACACATGCATATGTATATACATGCATTCATTTTAATTTATTTCTTTTCTTTTCTTTGTTTTTGGGCCACACCTAGCAGTGCACAGGATTGCTCCTGGCTCTCACTCAAGAATCACTCCTGTTGGTTCATGGACCATATGGATGCCAGTATCGAACCTGGGTCAGTCACATGCAAGGTAAAGGCCCTACCATATGTGCTATCACATCACACAATTATTCTCCTTGATTAACTCCTCCCCTCCCCAATATAGTATATCATTATATTTTTCCATAGTAGTCCTGAGAAGATCTGCACCATTGCCATGACCTCAGTACCTCTCCAATGATTTCTATGGCTATAATTTTATTCTGCATGTGTACCTCAAACTATAGTTCATTCATAGTGGCATCTGCCCAAATACTATATTTATAATTTTCTACATTGGTAACACAGACTAGACTTCTATGTACAGCTGTAAACTGGATACTAAAGAAAGTAATACTGAAATCACTACCTTACCTAGATGACAGATGCCTACCAACTCTAGCTATACTCATAATAGTCCGTTAAATTTTCATAGGATCCCCTTATTCCAGAGCGTTTATGTAATTGTCTCAGTTTTCTTTTTCTTTTTTTATTTTGTTTTATTTTTCTTAATGATGCAGAATGCAATTTTGGTGTCTTTAAAAATCATACTTCTCTCCTAGAAGATTTGTAATCACAAACTTTCTAGTTTGTGAAGCTCTAGTAGATTGCTATCTTCTCATTATTGTCTTGTGATATATAGAATAGGATATACTTTATTTTTCTTCAAGGATTTTATTACTAAGTAAATTAAAGCTGTTAGAATGCATCATTACCCCAAAATTATTTATGAATTTGGCAAAAAATTTGGCAAAAGAAAGTTGTGTTGTTTTTTTCAGGTTACTTACCCATTCTATGTGCTTCTCTGTTTCTTCAATGGTTAAGAATCAACTTAGGTTTTGCAGTCGGAAAAAATTCATGGGAAATGGTGATTGCCACTAGGTAAAGAGTAATAAATGATGGGAAAATACAAGTTTCTTATGTCTTTATACACCTTCATACTTTGAAACCTAAATTGTTTACAATTCATATCAACACAAAGGGACGAAATAGTCTCATTTGGTTTTACATTTCTACCATTATCCTATTCAGTTTTAACACTTGTGAAAAATATATATGATATTGACTTTACTTTATATAAATTTTAGAAAAATTAAGAAAATTAAGTAAAATGTAGATGGTGGTAATGGTGAAATATATATTTCTCTCAACTGCATATTACTGTTTTAGTGATATTGTTGGTCTCTCTAATTTTTTCCTCTCTTCTGTGAAGCCTCAATTCTTTTTAATTTTGTAAGTGATTTTGAACTATTCTTTAGTTTTAGTACAAACCATGATATTATAATATCACTTTTCATATTAAATTGTTTGTATATTTGGCTAAACAAATAAGTGTTCTACATTTTAGAGAAATTTGGA
Organism: Suncus etruscus; assembly: GCF_024139225.1. Lineage (NCBI taxonomy): Eukaryota > Metazoa > Chordata > Mammalia > Eulipotyphla > Soricidae > Suncus > Suncus etruscus. Next base: position 107,824,058 of record NC_064848.1, read on the forward strand.
ATTGAGGTCTAGTTATTTTTCATTTTTACTGATCATGGATCTTAGTCTTAACTTTTTCATTGTTCAGTTTGTAGCCTGTAAAAATTGTTATTTCATTTCTTGGTATCTATGAAAGACTAGTTATTTATTCCAATGTAAACATCAAAATGTTTTCTTAGCTCAATGGTGATTTTATTCTTTCATCTCTGGGTCTCGGGCTACATTGTGGAAGGAAAATAATGAGCAAACAAAATTAAAACAGCAAAAAATTCACAAAAAATTTCTTTCACAATTTTGCCTTAGCCCATTACTTGGGACAGTTTTAGTAAGGTCTATATCTGCTCTGCCTTAGCATAAAATTAATTATGACACAGAAAATGAATAATTTTTAAAAAATATGTGCAATTGAGAAGACACTAGACATATAGGAGCTGTCTTAAGATTCTCTAGTAGATCCAACTGACCTACCAATCACATCTGTTCTTCTCAGCTCTGCATTCATGATAGAATCTCACCAAATTATTTCTATTTTTATAAAGTAACACCTTACTCAGTTATTCAACTATCATTATGTTTAGTTATATTAGAAAGATTAAAAGTCAGAAAGCAAAATTGCAAATTAATTTCTACATTCTATTCTCCAAATGATAACTTCTGTTATATATTGCCTATATATTTTTAATAATTACCATATTTAAGGCCATGTTTACAAAATTGTTCATGAATGAGCTTCAGTTACAGAATGTACACCACCCTTCTCCAGAGCACATTTTCTGCCACCAATGTCTTCGTTTTCTCCCCCACTCCACTCCTGCCTGTCTCTGGAACAGGCTTTTGTCTTCTCTTTCTCTTTCTTCTATCTCACTTCCTTTATTTTTCTCTCTCTCTTTTTCCTTTTTGACACTGTTGTTTTCACTAATGAAAGGGTATCACCTAAATCTATTTCTTGATTGGAAGAAAACAAAAAATTATCAGTAAAACAAAAATATTAACAATTTATTCCAAAGTATGACATTATATTTATGGCTGATATTTTTCCATAGAAATTATTTTCTCCATAGACTCATTTGAGGGTTTTAAAACTCATTGCATTATCTTTGTTTAGATAAATATTTAAAAATATTAGTGTATACATGAGTATAACTTTTCTTATTAATACTTATCAGCAGATACTAAGAATTCAAGTTTAATGCTATAGACTGAATCATGTCCCCCTCCCAAATTCATATGCTGAAAATGCCCCAAAGAGTTAAGGTGATAGTAATCAGGATGGAACCTTTATGTAGTAGTGGTTTAAATGATTACAAGGATGTGTAAAGATCTTATCCTTCTTTCAATCTGTCACATAAGCATAAACCAAAACTGTGGTCAATAAACCAGGAGATAACCTGAAAATCAACAATGCTAATATCCTGGTCTTTAATTTCCAGCTTCCTAAAATATGAGATTATGTTGATTATTTGTCATTCAATGAATGGTATTCTGTCACTGAAGCCCAAAGTAAGAAAATCATTTTTCTTCATTACATCAGAATGTCCTCCCCCCAGTAATACATAAGTACTTTTAGTCTTATACTACTACAATGATGAGTCAATTTATTTTAATTATATGAGTTCCTCTAATTCTCTCTAGAAAGGTAGGTAGAGTGGAGAAAGAACTCAAATGGTAGACTACATGCCTTGCAAGTGCCTAAAGCCCTGGTTTAGTTTCCCAAACTCCTGATGCCCTTTATCAAAACTGGCCTGAGCAGCACCACATTGCTGGGCTGGTAATTGAAGTGTTAGGCTTGCAGTAACTAGAGTTCAGTCAGCAGGAAAGAGAGCCAGTATCTGAGCCACACCTGAGGTGTAAAAATTTGATAAACAGGCAAACAGGATTTGAATACGGTTTATTCAGAACAATATTCACATCCTTGTAATCTTTCCTTTTTCATTTGCATGTGGTTTTGTTTTGTGATAATGACTATCAGTACTCAGGGGTGACTCCTGACTCTGTACTCAGTAATCATTCCTAGCAATTTGGGTTATTATCAAACCTGGTCAGTTGCATGGAAGGCAAGTGCCCTACTTACTGTACTATCTTAGTAATTCATATGATGCATATATTGTATAGATAATATCTATTATGTTTTCTCTATATTATATAGTTGAATAAAACTCTGATTACCCCTCTCTCCATCATTTTTCCATTTCTATATTCTAGCTCATTGATAGTATATCTAAGTAAAACTTGGAAGTCACAATATAGCTCTTAAAATATAAGCAAGTAGGGTGTTTGCCTAGACTATGGCCCACATGGATTGATCTGTGGCATCCCATTTGGACCTCCAAGAGTCATCAAAAGTGATTCCTCAATGCAAATAAGTAAACCCTGAGCACCATTTTATGTGATACAAAAAAAAATTGTGAGTGAGAAGTTAAAAAGTTGTTTTGTTTTGCTTTTGTATTAGACTCAATGGTGCTCAAGGCTTACTCTTGGGTTTGTGATCACAGGTCACTTCTGACTGGTCTCCATGGATCATATGTGGCAATAGATTAACCCAGTCAGCAGCATACAAGACAAGAACCATACATTCTGTACTATCTTTCTGGTTTCTTAAATTTTTTTCTATTAAAAAATAAGAAAAGAGGGGCCAGGCGGTGGCGCTAGAGGTAAGGTGCCTGCCTTGCCTGCGCTAGCCTTGGATGGACCGCGGTTCGATCCCCCGGTGTCCCATATGGTCCCCCAAGCCAGGAGTGACTTCTGAGTGCATAGCCAGGAGTAACCCCTGAGCATCACCAGGTGTGGCCCAAAAACCAAAAAATAAATAAATAAATAAATAAATAAGAAAAGCATGGAATTAAAACACTTGAGTTAAGTTACTCTGTGTCTTTTTATAATCAGATTGAAATATTAAAGGAATCCTCATTTGTCACTCAATTATAAGAACTTTCCCAGACCTCCCAACCCAGGAAAATTGGAAGCCAGTATATTAAATGTAATATGTTCAAATAGTATTTTGTGAATGAGCATAGCATGCAAGGCACTGTGTTCCATTCATTGCACATAAAATCATATTTAATCCTTATATTATTATTTATAATGTGTGTATTATCCCCAGGATTTAGCCTGAAGCTATGCATATGATACATGTTAAACAAATGTTTTTTAAATAGAAAACTCAAAATCTTCATGGTTTGGCTTTCCTCATGTGTAAAATGAGAGTGCTGGAACACTTGATTTTCAAGCTCTGGAAGTTCTATAACTAAGCACAAGCCAGGGTTGATTAGTCTTGATCTCATCTCAAAGGATAAAATTTAACCCATAACAAATATAAAAGAAAGACCTTGAAAAATGAAATATCAAATATAAATGTGAGTTGAACTTACATATGCCTCATTGAACTCTTTTGTACTAAAAGATATAGCATCTATATCATGAAGTGGCTAGGAAATATCTTAATACCTTTATTCTTGAAAATATGATAAAAAAAAGCAGGCCAAACAAAATAGAAAATAACATTTAATGGGTGTGTATATGTACTAGCTCATAAATGCTAAAACAAAATAATTTATTTATACTGATTATCAATCAGAAATTCTCAATAACAACTTTGTTCAATCATATAGGTTAAAAGAGGATTCATTCCTATTAGTGAATATTAGGAGACAGAAACCTCTCCTCTAGCAATAGCAGATCAGCACAAAGACTGATAAAATCCAAACTCAAGCTACCCATCTCTAGAAATGTCTTCAAGCTATTTGCAATAACCTGGGTGCCTTGAGATTAAAGAGACTCTAGAATAAAAGCCTTCTGTGGTTGTAAAAAATTGTATTACAATGTATTTGTAAATAAATTTAGTTTACTTATTACACTGGCATTGTAGCTAGAATAATTCACAGAGCTAAATCTGATTTCTTTTAAATCAGATGCTATCAAGTTTAACTTAAATTTTTGTTTAGACTTTTTAAGAGTTGCATACAGATGTCCACAGGCACATATAGCAGTGTGTTGTGCTAAATGTCAATCCTTTTTTTTTTTTAAAGTGAAGAACTTTTATTAAAAAGAAAAAATAGAGAGCTGGAGCTGTGGCACAAACAGTAGGGCATCTGCCTTGCTAACCAGGATTGACCACGGTTCAATGCCCTGGAGTCCCAAATGGTCCCCCAAGCCAGGAGCGATTTCTGAGCGCATAGTCAAGAGGAAACCTTGAGAACCACCAGGTGTGGCCCAAAAACCAAAAAAAAAAAAAAGGAAAGAAAAATAAATAGAGCAGGATTGGGAGATAATAAGGTGATTAGGATATTCCTCACCCAAGTTGGATTTTCTGCACCACATAGCACCCCAACCATCACAGAAACAGTACAGGAGGCTCTAAAACAACAGTGGCCATCACCCTGGAGACCCAAACATACTGAAGTGGCTTAGGTAATCCCTAGTATAACCGATTCTCTTGTATTGAACCATTGGTCAAGTAGCTGAGAATTGCTAGTTGGGTAATGGGACCTCAGAAGGGTGTCAAATATAGGTAACTATTCTATGTAAAGTTATAGAGATTATTTTAAGGGTTACAGCTAGGATTTGCATATAGGATTCCTAGATTTTATACCTGAAATCAGTTCTCCAAAAACCATTAACACACTTCTAATTACCAGACCAATAATAGCCCCCACAGGACCAGACAGTCATATGAACAAAAAACATATGAGGGGCCAGCGAGGTAGCGCTAGAGGTAAGGTGTCTGCCTTGCAAGCACTAGCCAAGGAAGGACTGTGGTTCCATCCCCCGGCATCCCATATGGTTCCCCCAAGCCAGGGGCAATTTCTTAGTGCTTACCCAGGAGTAACCCCTGAGCATCAAATGGGTGTGGCCCAAAACAACAAACAAAAAAAAGAAATAAAAAATGATTAAACTTCAACACCAAACCCAAAGTCAACAATAGAATAGATACCCAATCTACAACAAGCTGTGTAAGTGGGAACCAGTTACACTAGCGGTATGGGGGTAAAGGAGGGAGATATGGGTTGCATGCTGGGAACAGGAGTGGAAGGAGGACAACACTGGTGGTGGGAATGCCCCTCATTCATTGTCACTATATAACTTAAAATATTGCTGTGAAAGATTTGTAATTCACTTTGGTCACAATAAAAATTTAAAATAATATAATAGCCCCCAATACCTCTACTTGACCTCCCAAAATAAAATAAACTTATTTTTATACACACACGTCTGCAAAAACACACAGTTTTTAGTGATGATAACAGAGTAGGAGATAACTTTTTTACAGTACAGCTATCATTGATAAATTTTTATCAATGACATAAATTGATAGAAATAATCACAACTTCTTGATTTTCATTTATTTGCTATCACATATAGTCACTCCTAAATTATTTTTAAATGATCTTACAAAGTATTAATTGTGTTTTATTTCTGTCTTCTACCTGTGAAATATCACCTAGAAAATCTACTAAATATGTTGCATGTGACTTACATAAAGTTCAGAGAAGAAAGATGGCGTCCTTGAAACAGAGGTCTACCACATCTCTCTCTATATAAACCTTGGGTACCATGGGAAGTACCTGAGGAAATTTAGAACAGATTAAGGTCTGTTTTGTATTCCTACATGGTGCCTTATATCTCAGTTTCATTAGTTCCAAGGAAAGATCTCAAACTATACCTGAGACGGTACATAGGCTAGAAAATGATCCCTGCTATCTTAATGCCTGGGGAGCCATGAAACTCATGCTGGAACAAGGACTTCTCATTTGAAGAAAAGAAAGTCAGTTCTAATTTCTACCCAGGTTTTACAGGAATATTGCATTGTGTCATGAAAAAAATAAAACTTCAGGAATAGATGAATAGTGAAGTAAACTGAGGGCTAAGAGGAAGGAAAGAGATAAGAGTAAGGCATTCAAGACAGAATTGGGCTTTTCCATAATGAAAAAAGTTGAGGGCTCATATTTCTGGTTGAGATTCTAGTGGCCCTCAAAACTCAATTCACAAATTTGGTTATATAAGTTTTCTCTCAAACTTCCCCTCACTTGGGGACTTCTATGTTGATAAAAGCTCTTTTCCTGCTATTCTTTGCTTTTCAAATATACCCTGTACATTCTCATCTGTTATAATCGCTTAACCCTAATTCATCTAACTTAGAAATACATTTGTCCTACATACTCTCCACTTTTAATCTAAAATGCTCCTGGACTCTCTTCACTATGCTGTACTTTTTTTTTTTTGCTTCTAAATTTCTTTATTACTCACATATTTAATGTTTTCTAAGCTCTTACTATTTTATCAGCTTCTTTTTCCCCTGTAGTCTTTTTTCTTTTTCTTTTTAGGTCCTTTATATTTTTATTTTTCTTTCTTTCTTTTACTTTTTTTCTTTTTCTTTCTTTTCTTTTCTTTTCTTTCTTTCTTTCTTTTCTTCCTTCCTTCCTTCCTTCCTTCCTTCCTTCCTTCCTTCCTTCCTTCCTTTTTTTTTTTTTTTTTTTTTGGTTTTTGGGGCACAACCCTGTGATGCTCAGGGGTTACTCCTGGCTATGCGCTCAGAAGTTGCTCCTGGCTTCTTGGGGACCATATGGGACGCCGGGGATCGAACCGTGGTCCGTCCTAGGCTAGCGCAGGCAAGGCAGGCACCTTACCTCCAGCGCCACCGCCCGCCCCCCTTCCTTTCTTTTTTTCTTTTCTTTCTTCTTTTCTTTCTTTTCTTTTCTTTCCTTCCTTCCTTTCTTTTTTCTTTTCTTTCTTCTTTCTTCTTCTCTTTCTTTTCTTTCTTTTTCTTTCTTTCTTTTTTTCTTTCTTCTTTTTCTTTCTTTCTTTCTTCTCTTTCTCTTTCTTATTTCTTTCTTTCTTTCTTTTTCTTTTCTTTCTTTCTTTCTTTCTTTCTTTTCTTCTTTCTTTCTTTCTTTCTTTTCTTTCTTTCTTTCTTTCTTTCTTTCTTTCTTTCTTTTTCTTCCTTCCTTCCTTCCTTCCTTTCTTTTTTTCTTTTCTTTCTTCTTTCTTTCTTTTCTTTTCTTTTCTTTCCTTCCTTCCTTTCTTTCTTTCTTTCTTTTTTCTTTCTTTTCTTCTTTCTTCTTTCTTTCTTTCTTTCTTTTTCTTTCTTTCTTTCTTTCTTTCTTTCTTTTTCTCTCTCTCTTTCTTTCTTTCTTTTTCTTTCTTTCTTTCTTTCTTTCTTTCTTTCTTTCTTTCTTTCTATCTTCTTTCTTTCTTCTTTCTTTCTTTCCTTTCTTTCTTTCTCTTTCTTTCTTTCTTTCTTTCTTTTTTTTTTTTTTCTTTCTTTCTTTCTTTCTTTCTTTCTTTCTTCTTTCTTCTTCTTTCTTTCTTTCTCTTTCTTTCTTTCTTGCTTTCTTGCTTCTTGCTTTCTTTCTTGCTTTTTCTTCCTTCCATTCTTTTGTCTTATCTTTCTTTTCCTTTATCTTTCTCTCTCTCTCTCTCTTTTTTTTTTTTTGGTTTTTCGGGCCACACCCATTTGATGCTCAGGGTTACTCCTGCTAAGCTCTCAGAAATTGCCCCTGGCTTGGGGACCATATGGAATGCCTGGGATCCCACTGCAGTCCTTCCTTGGCTATGCTTGCAAGGCAGACACCTTACCTCTAGCACCACCTCGCCGCCCCTATCTTTCTCTTTCTTCTTTCCTTTTTTTGGTCTTTCTTCTTTCCTTTCTATGGCCTTTCTTTCTTTCTTTCTTTCTTTCTTTCTTTCTTTCTTTCTTTTTCTTTCTTTCTTTCTTTCTTTATTTCTTTCTTTCTTTCTTTCTTTCTTTATTTCTTTATTTGTTTCTTCTTTCTTTCTTCTTTCTTTCTTGCTTTTCTTTCTTTTTCTTTTCTCTCTTCTTTCTTTCTTTTTCTTTCTTTCTTCATTTCTGTTTTCTCCTTATATTCTTTTATTCTTTCTCTTCTTTTTCTCTTCTTTTTTCTTCAATTTTTTTCCTTCTTTACTCCTTTCTTTTTCTTTCTTTCTTTCTTTCTTTCTTTCTTTCTTTCTTTTTTCTTTCTTTCTTTCTTTCTTTCTTTTTTCTTTCTTTGTTTCTTTCTTTCTTTATTTCTTTCTTTCTTTCTTTCTTTCTTTTTCTTTCTTTCTTTCTTTCTTTCTTTCTTTCTTTCTTTTTCTTTCTTTCTTTCTTATTTCTTCCTTCTTTCTTTTATCCTTTCTTTTTTTCCCTTATTTTGCTCAGAGCTAACTCCTAGCCCGGCGTCTCGCGAGCCACATGTGACTCTTTACACTTTTAATTTGGCTCTTCTGTGTGCCTGGCAGCTGCTCCAGGAGTCAGGACTCCGTTCCTAGCCTCTGTCAGTGTGCGCCCTTTGTGCAACCCTCGCGCCGGCTCCAAGAGTGTAAGATGATACCCAGTATCAACCCTAAACAAAGGTGTTCGCCCAACGTCATCCTTTCTTATGTAAAAGTCCACTGAACATGTACTTTTGTCTCTCTCTCTCTTGACCTGAAGCCTCCTGGTATTGGGAATTAGTTTTAATAAAGGAAGAGGTGTTCTACCTTTTTGGGCTAAGGCAGAGAGTACAAGGTAAAAGGCCATGGACTCTATGATCATCCTTTCCTGGCTAGCTTGGTTTATTATTTCTTTCCTGCTACCCTGCTTCATCAGACCAGGTTGGGTGGGGTTTAGAAATACAGTGCCTGGAGTGATCTTAAAACACATATTTTATTTTGCACAAAAGTGGGCATCTTCCATGAAGGGATTCTCAACCCAGAGTTTTCTTTTCCATGGATTCTCATGTTCAGAGTATTTGTGAGCTAATGCCCTTAAATGCTGTTTTTCATATTAATTATGACTTTCTGCATAATATAAGTGCCAATCAGAAATTTTTTTGCAAGAGTGAAAACATTTCAATAACTCTTTCTCAGACACAGCTATCCCAGAATCAGATTCTTTTTTGAACACATCCAGCTTATGTCTCACTGTAAAAACTACTTGTGAAACTCCCCTGCAGAGAAATATTAAATTCATAAAAAGAAATGAACAATGTCTGCCAAATACACAAGCTTAGCTACCCATTCCATGTCCAACTAGGGCTGTACAAAGTCAGAGTTCTGCTCTCACAGGAACTGCACTATTTCTTCCCTCTTGCCTACAAGGCTAGAGAGCACCCTTCCCCTGAACAACCACTTCACTTCTTCATGGAGAAGATGCTAGTAGTGGGCATCCATACTCTCACCCAGGGTGGTGAATCACCTGGATTTGATCACAATTGTGAATTTCACAAATTATCTTTACTGTGTCATCTGTCACAGAGTTTAGTTCAGCAGGGAGTTTTTTTGAATCCAGTCTATCATACAATGAGTAGATACATTGTACGGGTGTGCAACTTCTGTTTCTTGTGACTACACAAAAACACTAAGCCATGTACAGTGCATCATTTGTACATACATCAACACATCAGATTATTATTCTGAGTTAAATGAGTCAGAAGGAGAGGTGTAGACACAGAGTAATCATTTGTGGCATATAAGAATAATAAATGGCAATGTGGTAATAGTATTTAGAGAAAATAGGGATGAGGGACAGGATGACTAGTCCATGATAAGAAGCTTGCCATAAAAAGTGGTGAATTCAGTTAGAATAGAGAAAGGCACATTATGACATTGATAGTTGGAATATATCACTCTGGACAAGAACTGGATGCTGAAAATGGATAAGTAACATGCATGGTACCCTTTAATTAACAATTGCAAACCACGGTGTCATAAAGGAAATTTTGCAAACCTCAGTGTCATAAAGGAAAAGAGAGATAGAGATAAAAAAGCAAAATGCCTACCCCTGACATAGGCAGAAGAGGGTGAAGGGGAAGGAAACAAGGGACATTGGTGGTGGGGAAAGTGCACTGGTGAACGGTTGGTGTACATTCTATGATTGAAACTCAAGTATGAATAATCTCATAACAAATATGCTTAAATAAATTTTTTAAAGTTTCAGGCACTCTATCATAATTCCTTTATGATATATCATATGCCTTTAACAAAGTGCCATTTTTGTTTTTTGTGTGTATTTTAATTTGGTTTCTTGCAGCACACTAAAGTGTTAATAGATATTTTTTTCTTCAGTGAAATAACTACTTTTCCCTGGAACACTGTCTTTGCTTTTAAAGATTGTTAAAAGATTTTTCTCTTTTACCTGTTTCATCTCCATATTGTAGGGTTTCAAATGTTCAGCACATTTTGGTTATTAAGAGGAAACATTTTGAAATGTTTTGCTTAATTATTATCAGAAATCAAAGCATTTTTTCTCAAGAAGGGTGTTCACTATCCAGAATTAACAAACAATCAGTGGATTCAAAAATTGTATGGTGGATGTTACTTCACATCTAAATCAGCTTAATCATAAACTACAGGGGAAAGGAACACCATTTTTTTGATGTTAGAAGAAGTTATTTAGTTTGAAAACAAATTATCTGTTTTTGCTCAAGATTTTGACAAAGAAACTTTGACTCACTTTCCAAGCCTGTTGAAACATCGCCAAGAAAATAATTCTAATATTGACATTACCTATTTTAAAACAGCACTTTTAAATATGAGGGAAACTTTCCTCAAGAGGTTTCAGGATTTCAGAAATAGCAAAGTGATGCTGGCATTTGTTAAAAAAAAAACTCTGGATGCCACTGTAACGGAATTAAATTTTTCTCCCTTTAATATCGACATTGGCAACTTTGAAATGCAATTTCTGGATTTAAAAAACAAAAAATTGTGGAGCTCAAAATTTGAACATCTTTGTGCTAATTTAGAAAGACTTACTTCACAGCACAAGTGTTCTGCTTTGAAAGACCTGGAGAAGGAAGATATGTTGATTTTTAACACCTGGAATAGTATTCCTGACTCATATAATCAACTAAAAAAGCTAGCGTTTGCTGTTCTTTCCTTGTTCGGGTCTACATATTTATGCGAACAATCATTTTCAAGTAGGCATCTTATCAAGAGTAAATTGAGAAATCGTCTCATCATGAGCACCTGGAATTGTGCCTAAAATTAAAAACAACAACATACAAACCTGACTTACTCAAATTATCCAAGGAAATGCAAGGCCAATGTTCACATTAGTGTTTGTGATTTTGTCAGTCATTGTCAGGATGTAATTTTCTCTACATTGTAAGGCAAATTTTACGGAATTTAACATTATTGATAAATAATACTGTTCTAAAGTTTTTGTTTTATTAGTTGTGTTATTTATATCCTCCCGACCTATGTGGATACTTACATGCAGAATATTCTCAATAAAAACTTATTGAAACTAAAAACAGTGTACCATCCTATGTATTTTCAGTTTTAAAAATGTGGCTCTAGGAGCCGGCGAGGTGGTGCTAGAGGTAAGGTGCCTGCCTTGCAAGCGCTAACCAAGGAAGGACTGCCGTGGGATTCCCAGGCATCCCATATGGTCCCCCCAAGCCAGGGGCAATTTCTGAGAGCTTAGCCAGGAGTAACCCCTGAGCATCAAATGGGTGTGGCCCAAAAAACAAACAAAAACAAAAACAAAAAAAAATGTGGCTCTCGGAGCCGGAGAGATAGCATGGAGGTAAGGCGTTTGCCTCTCATACAGAAGGTTGGTGGTTCGAATCCTGTCATCCCATATGGTCCCCTGAGTCTGCCAGGAGCGATTTCTGAGCATAGAGCCTGGAGTAACTCCTGAGTGCAGCCAAAACAAACAATTAAAAAAAAATCAAAAATGTGGCTCTCAAAATAAATTTCAATCGTGGTTTTGGTGAGATTTGGCTCAGTTGAAAAAAAAGGTTGCTGACCACTATCCTAGCCCTATATTAAAATATCACGCCTGGAGGACTCAGAGGAACCATATACTGAAGATCAAACTGGGTCAGTACGTGCAAAACAAGAATGACACTGTGCTATCACTCTGATACATAGCCTCCAGGTTTTTTTGTTGTTGTTGTTTTTATCTATTGTACTTTTGATGAAAGGAAAAGAAGGAAGGGGGTGAGAGATAAAGAAAGAAGAGAGAGATAAAGAAGGAGAGGTAGAAAGAAAGAAATGCATTTCTTTGCTCCTAGAAGCTGTACTTGACCATATTGAAAACAAAGAAATTTTCACATCACCATCTTTACTAATAACTGAAGATACCAAATATAATAAATTTATCTACTTAACTCATTGAAATGTTTTCTAAATACTAAATGTTCTAGGGATAATCTAGTCTTTTAGATTTAAACATATCATTCTTCATGGATATAATAGCTTTTTATCAGGCCTATTATCCACAGTTGTCCCTTTAGCTGCCCTTGGTTCTCAAGTCACAGGGATAAGAACTGGTCCTGCACAGATGAGGAGACAAAGAGGATGTTTCCTGACCTGAAGTCTCCTTTGTAAGATTTACTTTCACCAATTACCAGTTATTAGCCATTTCTTCTTCTCTGGCTATAACTCATGCTGGTGAGACTTAAAATGACTAATTGTATTTAACTAGACTACCTGGCGCCTCTCCCCATTTTACCTCCACCATAACAGTACTATAAATAGTTTGTTTCCAAATCTTATGAGAGAAGAAAGTAATCAGAAATATGACTCAATGTGTTAGTATTATAAATCTGCACATTACTGTCAGGGTAGTGTTCTTTAAATATAAGCAAGACAAATTTGCAACAATTACTACAATTTTTTAAAGATCTGTCAGTTATAACTTTGTACAGATTTGTGTAGAAATTTTAAAAGATGAAACTATTTAAATAAATATACAAATATAAGTGTAAATGTTCAGGTAAAAACAACCAAAATAGAAATCTGAATATTTGAGACCAGTAAAACTGAAAAGCATACATGAAAAACAGAAATATGTGCATTTAACATCACAAGATTAAGCAATTCACTAAAATATTTCTAGTTAGATCAGTACATAATAAAAGTTGCTTATGTTAATCAAACTAACAATTAGATATAATAAAAGTGTACAGTGTTGACATCTTGATTTGGTTATATTCCTTTATAAGTTTGCTTTTAGTTTATATTAATGACCATCTCTTGAAATTCGAATGGCAAGAAGCCACATGAAAATAAATTACAAATTTATGTACAAGTAAGGATTAATTTTGTATAAATAAGCAATATAAATTCTTGTTGTATAGAACAGAAAACTAAATTTATTATGCACATTTTCTGAGAAAACATGACATCATAAGATACTGTTTGCCTTTGAATCACAAAATGAATCAAATAAATACCAAGTTATTTCTATATACCAAGTTTCTTTCCACAAACACGTAAAAGTAGGGGCTGGAAAAGGTAATGTAACAGATTAACTGCATACTTTGTATATAGAAATCCCAGATTCAAAGCCAGTAACTCAAGGCCGGCCAAGCTGGGAGTAGTTTCTTATTATCACTAGATTTAGCTACAAAGTGGCCCTCTCTCCCAACAAAAGTTATGGAAACAATTTTGGGGAAAAGAATAATAGTATGACTTAAAGAGAAACTTTCTCTTCTTTGATACTCTAGTTCAGAGCTCAATTTTAATCTTTTGTTTTGCTTTTTTTAAATTGAGAGCAAAGTTAGGCCCAAAACAAGAAATTCCCAAAATATGGAAAATGTCAAGAGCCTGGGAAAATATAGAAGCAACATGAAAGTAAAAAGTGATAGACACTGCACAGAAATGTAGATAGACATTTTCAGAATCAGCATGTCCTGTGGAGAGCATTAAATAAGAGCAATAAAATGGGAGAATGACTTGACAGGAAACCTGAGGAGAACTAAGCAGCCATAGAAAAACCTGTTCTAACATACATTCTGTTTTAAGTAAAATGCTAACTCAGTAAGACACAGTGAAATATTTGTTTTGACAGATCTTAATGTTTTGAAAAGATAATTTTCTTCTCGAAGAAGTTTGAGTTTATTAGTATTTATATTATTTGTGAAAAAATACATCTATCACATTTTGAAGAAATTTTTGTCACTTAATATTTATCATAATTGCAAAATAACACCCAGAATTTGGAAAGACAATGCCAATTTCTGTTACTCATGGAGTAGAATATTGTGTTTCTAGAAAATCAAGGCAATTGATGATATGGTATTGACAGATAATTATTATTTACCTACTCTTTTAAATTGCATTGTAATGTGACCATATAAAACAGGATAATATATTTTAATATGATTCTGGATTAGCTTTAAGTGGAGTGACTATGAGTATATATTTTTTCTGTTTCTAGTACTAGATTGGATCTAAAAAGGACAGATCAGAGTTACTAGCATATCACAAATATCAGTTAAGTAGGAAGTCTCTGATCATAATCCTTATAACAGCTGCCATTAAATTCCTGCCATGGATTGCAAGGCTGGAACAGCTGGAAAAAAAGAAAAGCAGTTAGGGAAACAACTGAGTTTTGATTAGGAATGTTTTCTTATTTTATCTGTTGCTTTTCAACAGAAAGTACACTGTGCAGAAAATTTCTCTAGATTTTTTAGTTGTTGACACATTCTTTTCAGTTTTACTCTTTGATATCTGATCTGAATTTGAGCACAATAGTTTCAGCTATGGGGGTAAATGTCTCTTCTTACTCTTCACCTGAACTCTGAATAACTAAATTTTACCAGGCAACAACTTGAAAATGTGTGGTAGAACTGAGATTTGGTAGAAAATTGTCTGGTTGAGGGTAGTGTTATTTTATTCTAAATTCAGTTATTATCTTATATGTGTATACTAAAAAAGAGTCCTTAAACTATTGTCTTATTTAATTTTTCTAATTCAGATAAAACTAGGTACATTAATGTGTTGCTGGGAGAATTTATTAGCAATCAAATAGCTTAAATCAGTATCTGCTACATTATAGGGAATTAATGGATGAAGAATTTTCTCTTTATAATGTCTGATTTTTCTTCTAAGACATTCTGAACATGCATATATACTTAGCATATATACATGTACATAATTACTGTGGAATATACTTATACATAGAGATATATTATATAGATATATTAATAGATAGATGATAGATTTGTATGTATGTTTGTGTTTATGTGGTTATTCCAGTTGTCACAGGGTTCAATACTGTTATGGCTGAATCAGTTTGCAATCACATCAATAGTGACACAGGGTTTCTTTTTTACTATATACCCAGCAACATTGGTTATTTCTAATGTTTCATATATCCGTGAAATATAATTCTGATATATAGAAATCAATAATGATGAATACTTTTTCATATGTCTGTTGGCCACCTATATATTTTCTTTGAGGAAGTGTCTTAAGCTTTTTTTTTTTTTTTTTTTTAGTTTTTGATCAGGTTGGTTTCATTTTTTTCAAGTTTTGTGTATAGTTTAAACCTTTGTTAGATGTCATATTTTTCTTGTTTCTTAACAAAATGTCTGTTTTGGGGGCCAGAGAGATAACACAACAGATAAGTTGCTTGCCTTGCACACAATACACCTTGTTTTGATCCTTGGCCTCACATATGATATCTTGAGCTATCCAGGAGTGTCTTCTGAGCCTAGAGAGGAGTAAGCCCTGAAATCACTGTATCATATACATCACTGTATTATAAAACCTTAACATCACTGTATTATATAACATATATTTTAATATATAATATGTATTTTGGCCAATCTTAGAGAACATGTTTACAAAAAAATGAAACCAAAATGCCAATTGCTTTAAACTATAATCACTAAAAATAAACATAATTAAAATTAATCTTGATTACTTTTAAGAGATATCTTTATCCATAAGTGAGACAATGTTTTACTCACATTTGAGTAACCTTCTAGTAGACAGCAGTAAAAGTTACAAAAGAGCAATGAAAATACTGTAAAAATAGATAAGATCAGTAGAAACTGTAAACTTTTTTAAAACCTACTTACATGCTAATAGGAAAATATGACTAAAAGTAAAGGCAAACCCAAGATAAAGGATAATCAGTCAAATGGAATGAGCTATCATTCCAGGATCTGCATCTCATTTTTATTTCACAATCAATACAAGTTTTAGTTTGCCTGCATTCCTACTTTCTTGATCATGGAATTTAGATTAATGGTATCAGAATGAAAACCTTAAAGTAGAAAAAGAAGGTGGTTATTTCTGATGACAGAAATACTAAACAATGTTAAAAATGATAAAGTTATCTTGGGCTAGGAAGATAACTTATTAGGTAGGGGCTTGCCTTGGACACAGTCAAACTGAGTTTGATCCTGGCACCACAAATACTCCCTCAAGCACAATCAGGAAAGATGTCTGAACACAAAGCCAGGAATAAACCTTGAGAACTTCAGAATGGTCTGTCTAAAAACTAAGGGGAGAGGTGTGATTTTTGAAGTGCAAAATTGTGTTTGTTTTTCTTACTGGGGAACAATTAGACAAGGATTAAAATCTAAATAACTGGACCAGGGAAATAGCTCAAAGTCAGGAGTGTGTAGTTCTAACCCCTTGTCATAGAACCCAAACCATCCCCCTATTATGAAGGAAAGTAAAGGAGAAAAAAAACCCTTTTCCTCCTCTCTACTGTTTTAATTTCATAATTACTTGATTTTAGCTGAAAATCTGCTTAAGAATATGTGTTAGGGCCAGGATGGAGTATTGTTGGGAATATCCCCTAGCGTTCTCTGCCTTTTTTGGGGGGGAACCCATCCTGCAAAAAACATTTTTAAAAGCATTATATATATATACATATATATATATAATATATTATATATGTAGCTGTTTATAACCTTGTAGCTTTATATATGTATATATAAGGTAGCAAGATATAATAAATATTCATAAATTTTAAAAAATGTAGTATTTATGTTTGCCTTATTAGAGATCATATTAACAAAAGGCAAAATACAAATAAAATGTTTTAAAACTTTACACTATTCAGAACTTGAAGTTGACTGAATTTTTCATCTGCATATGTTATAAACTGCACATCTTATTTAGTTACATAGTTTAAGTACTCTGATAACAGTTAACTCTATCAGAAATAAATAAGACACAGGAGTAGTCTGTCTAAACTTTGAATTTTGGCAATCTGTGATCAGAGAACTACTTCTGTTTAAGAAAATATGCATGTAATAAATCTAACAACAGCCCATGAAAAATGACACATTAAGACAACCAGGGTTTTCTCAAAAAATTTCTTAAGACATATTGTATTTAGATACCTCAATAGTTACAAGGACCCCTATCTTTCAACTAGGGAAGAGGAAGTTCATCATTAAACAATCTTTTGGGCAATGCCATGTTTAACTATTCTCATTGTTTGATTTTAATTACACGTTTGTGTCAGGAAAGTGATTCACTTCCTCTGAGTGTCATCTAAAATTGTAGCTTAATGTCTAACTGTATTTGTTGTCAAGCACTAACTACTATGTAGGGAAAAAGGAAAGGTACCTGCTTACCAGTGTTTTTACCAGTCCTTTATATATTCTCTTTCAAATAAAAGCAAACTCAACAACCACATATAGTAGCAGTCATAAAATTTACTTGATTTAGTGACCACTGTGACTCTTTCTAGAATTTATGCTTGAAAACTGAATGTTAATCTGCCAGAAAAAATAACCAGATTCTGAGACAAATAGTGATTTTTTTTTAAATATTCAGAATGGGGGACATCTTTAGTATTCTCCTGTTAACTCAATATATCTACAGATTTAAACTTTAATAGATACATTAATTTATAAATGAAAAAAATTTATT
Organism: Suncus etruscus; assembly: GCF_024139225.1. NCBI lineage: Eukaryota > Metazoa > Chordata > Mammalia > Eulipotyphla > Soricidae > Suncus > Suncus etruscus. The sequence goes on from NC_064848.1 coordinate 107,841,641, forward strand.
GTTTAAAAAACAGTATGAATCTTTATATCATTATCATTTCAGCCTGAAGGAGAAAAATAGCAGTTGTTCAGAATTCATTTCTTAAGTAAACAAAGCAGGAATCACACATCACTTCTGCTTAGGTCAGTTCTAGGACCTTGACATATATCCACAGCTACCACAGGGACAAAAGAATATGTCCATCTTGGGTGAGCAGCTTGACCCAGAGAAAATTGTATAAATAGCAAAGTAAAGAAAAATTATATTTGGTGACATCTGGTGGCCTTCAATCACCAGCAAATTTCATTTCCATGTCTCTGTAGCCTAATGACTTCGAAGTCCATACTATCAGGATGGTACATTAGAGATACTTCCTTTATATTAAAATGTTTACTGGATAAAAATAACTTTATTTTTGTCACTGCTGAAATGTGTATTCTTTTTTATAATTTGTCATTAACTCATGATATTTTTTAATACTACCTGATAATAGTTCACCTTTGACCGCTTTAGTTTACTGATGCCTCCTATATTATATGTTTCAATGCATTTGAATCTTAGGTAGCAAGCATATAATAACAAGATATTGTGTTTGTAAAATAAACATCCAGTTGATAGTACAGGTTAAGACTCTCTGCTAGAAAACTTCTACTGAATGACCATGAAGCCATTTTGTTGAAACATTATTTCACTGAGGTAATTGAGGTAGAATTTTTCTTATGCAAAAGACAGCTCATTATGTTGAATTGGTATGTTTGCAACATTCTTTAATTAAAATATTCTTAATCATTTGAATTTCTTAATTCATTTTACTTTATGATTTTAAGAACTATGATGTCCTGTGCATTGCCAGTAAATTTATATTAAATTAAAAAATCATTTTAATTAAAGTTAAATTAAAATTTCAGTTCTTCAGTCAATATACTAGTCATATAAAATGTGCTTGCTAGTGACTAGAATACTAGATAAAGTAGTACAATATTTAATTATATCATTATTTAAGTTTCTTTTATACATCACTTAATGTATTCATAATTGCAGAAAGTTCTATTGACAGTGTTCACATCCAGTGAAAACAAAATATATTCTTTACAGTTGTTATTATTATTTGCTCTTCTAACATAATTGTGCTTCTGTCTTTTGAGAAAAAGAAGTGAGATTAAAATTCTCTTCAATTTTGGATTGAATTCTCTTCAATTTTTAAATAATTTTATGATATCTCACGTTTTGAAAATTTGGACAAGGCAGTGAACAAAACAAAAATCCTTGTATCCTTAGAGCATTTATATAAACAAGAGATATAACCGAACACTCCACGAGGAAATGATAACAAGTAAAATTTGGCATTCACAAACACTGATATGTCCAGTAGACAGACAAAATACAGGGTAAGGATATAGGGATGAGCAATAGGGGATGTTTGAACTATACATTGAGGAAACAGAGTCAAGCTTCACTGAAGTGATCTTTTAAGAAATGACTTGAGGGGCCTGAGCGGTAGTGCAATTGGTATGGAGTTTGCCTTACACGTGCTCACGGAGGACGGACAGCCATTCCATCCCCCAGAGTCCCATATGGTCCCCCAAGCCAGGGGCGATTTCTGAGGGCATAGCCAGGGGTAACCCCTGAGCATCACCAGGTGTGGCCCCAAAACTAAACTAAACTAAAATAAATATATTCAGATTATAAATCTCTTGTAGAATTTTGAAATACAAAGTAACTTCTTGAACAAATAACCCAGTTATGAAAAAATGTTGAAAATATCAAGTAGTCAGATGGGCTAGAGGTTATATTTACTACTTTTCATGGCTTATAAAATTATTTCCTGTCTTCTTAGCATCCTAAATTTCTATTGTATCCTCTGTTTGGCATGACCTGTTTAAAAATGCCCCCTTTAAACTTAAGCTCCAAGAATAGAACACAATACCCAGATGATGATGCAAACAAGACATTACTTCTCCAGCTGTAAACATGATTTTTCCAATGTGAATTTTAAGATTCCGTTAAAAGCTTAAATTAGTCTCATCTTTTGAAGGTTTTGACAGAGTTAACTACCCTATATATTTTATTGATCCTGTTATATAAATAATAAGTTTCCTAAATTGTGAGATTTTATCTTGAGATTAAGTATAATTGTTATATTTATCCATAACTTTTATACTAGTGTATTTTAACTCGATGTTTCATTTTTGTCATTTTTCTGCTTAAATATCCCAAAATTCTCTACCCATATCCTCCAGAAATTCTGTTTCAACTCATATCTCTTGATTTCTGATATTCTTCCATTTTCTCTTTTTTTCTTGCTGCTTGGGACTCTTTCATATTTCTCATGCATCCCAGGCAATCTTATATTTCAAAAACCCAGATACCCTGACTTTTTGGTCCATAGTGTTGTTTCTTGACCAGAGAGAAATTGACTTCACATGCTTCTTGAAATGTCAAATTTTTAGAGAACTTTTATTTTCTTTTAGAAAATAATACCAATGCATTTATAATCCCTGCCCAATGACTATATTATTATAATATTAATTTATATTTTGTAACAATATTGGGATATTAGTTTGTCTATTATCTATCCTTTGCCACAGTCTGATATGAATCATTAGACTGAGGCTTTTTTATTTTGCCTTTTTGAATGCATTTCCAATATTTAAAACTTTGTTATTCACTTACTAGGCATGCGGTGTATGTTGAATGAATATATTATCCTATCTGCTTAGATAATTGTTTGAATTATTGAACCTGATATGTTACCTGTGGAACTACAAAAAGAAAACTAAATGGAAGAGTATGAATAAAATCTGCACAATTTTAAATGAAGTCAAAGAATCTACTTACTTTTATGAGGTGCATTTGACTTGTCATTATTAATATTCACATTAGTTCATATAATAAAAGTATTCATGAGGGGCCAGAGTGGTGGCACAGCAGTAGGGCATTTGCCTTGCATGTGGCTTACCCAGAATGAACCACAGTTCAATCCCCCAAGTCCCATATGATTCCCCAAGCGAGGAACAATTCTGAGCTCACAGCCAGGAGTAACCCTGAGCGTCACTAGGTGTGGCCAAAAAATAAAAAAAGAAATCATGAATACAGTAAAAGAATTACTTTCAATAGTAATTGTCTTATCCTTTTTATATAACTAATAAATATTTTCAGATATTGGAGTCCACTAGGTTTTATTTCCATTAATTATTTGATTTTGGATTCTAACATATTGAGCTAGAGAATGAAGAATATAAAAATTTAATATACATATGGTACATAATTTAATTTAAGCCATGTCAAGAAAGTAATTCTTAAAATATATTTTATACTCATTATGAATCTTAATGGGCCCTTGGTATCAAAGGAAGAGAGTCACAATACAAATATGAACAGGTTAATTTCTAGTCCAAAATATTTCAATAAATGAAAAGCAGACAAATTTTTATATAATCAATCACGAACCTGGTCTTTAGAGAGTTAGTTACTTCCAAGATAAATATATCATTCTACAAATGAATTTCAAATACCACAGAAAGATGATTTGCACAAAAACAGATGGTTTGATATATTAATTCATCTTCTTTCAAACCTCAGACTCTGGACACTAAAGATAATTGTCTCCTAATCTCTACAACCTTACTATCAGACTTAAAGTTTCTACTTTCAATTTGTTTTTACTGATACTGATTGATATATTTTGTGTTTATATTTTAGGAAGATTTTCATTCCATATTTTGTAAATAAATAAATACAAATAAGTGTATGACAATCTTAGGAAATTTTAAAGCTTAAATTACTGTAAGAGAGGTTACTTTAATTCATTGTTAGATCTTTGCTGACATTTTAAAAATTGAAATATTTATTTATTTAATCTTCACATTAATGGTAAAGAGAGTGAGAATGATGTGAATGAACACAAAAATTTTATTTGACTAGATGTTTTACTTTTGTTTTTATTAATGCAAATATGGGCAAAATATATTTTTTGGCCACACCCAGTGATGCTCAGGGGTTACTCCTGGCTATGTGCTCAGAAATCATTCCTGGCCAGGGTGACCACATGGGACGCCAGGGGATTAAACCAGTTTATCATAGACTAGTTCGGGCAAGGCAGATGCCTTACCACCAGAGCCATGGCTCTGGCCTGGCTCAAAATATCTTTTAAGTAAATAAAATATTTTGTCCGAATGTATTTCTTTTTTTTTTGTTTGACTCATTTAATATAAAGATGTGACTTGTGTTTTACAGATGATGATAAATTCAGAAATAATTTGTAGCTATTATTTCATATCTTCAAGTACACATTAATAGAATCCAGATAGAACCATTTTAACTGATTAGAATCAACTAACCATACTACAGTTACAAGAGAACCTCTGAATACACTAATTCTAGTTATTATTAATGTATCTGCATTACTATGTTTTGAATGTATTTTTGTCCCATATAGTTTTATCTTTTATTCAAGTGCTTTGACTTTAATCAAAAATATGTACTCTAAATTTTATAAAAATATTTTGAAGTTTATACAAAGCAATGTAACATGATACCCTTGTTCCAATCAAGGTGTTGCAATGAGAATGATATTTTTAAATAGTTGAATAGTACTCCAATGTGTTAATATACCAAATTTCTTAATCTACTTGTCAGTGGATAGACATTTGAGTTGTTTCCAAATTCTAACTATCATACATATCATATGCAATGAGCATAGGTGTGAGCATGTTTTTGAATGATTTTGTGATCTTGGGTAATGGCAAGAAGTAGAATCTTGTAAAGTAGTTCCTTTAACTTTTTTTTATAGAATTCTCCATTCTATTTTCTATAGAGACTAAACTAGATCAAAAGAGTTAGTTTCCCTTTTCCACCAAATCCCTGATAGCTCTGATTGTATTTTTTTTTAACATTGGTCATGTCCCGTTAGTATGAGGTCATTCTTTTTTGTCTTCATTCTTTTATTTGGTCCCAGTAGTGGATGTCAACCAATCTTGCAATGCTGTTTAGGCACTGCAGTGTATTACAAAGGAACCTCCAAGATCAAAACCAACTGATTTAGATATACTGAAAAAACTTTGCATTCCCTGAATAAATCTCACTTGATCATGATGTGCCATCTTTGTAATAAATTTTTGATTTTCTAATATTTAGTAAATATTTTTATGTATATGTGCATTAGAAGTATGTCTAAAATTTTCTATACTTGGGTGTTTCTGACTTTTTATCCTCATAGAAATGATTTCTTACAAGCTACTTGAAAGAAATTCCACCTCTTTTTTTTTTTTTTTTTGGTTTTTGGGCCACACCTTGTGACACTCAGGGGTTACTCCTGGCTATGCACTCAGAAATCACTCCTGGCTTAGGGGACCATATGGGAGCTTGGGAATTGAACAGCAGTATGTCCTAGGTTAGTGCGTGCAAGGCAAGTGCCCCACTGCTTGTGCCACAGATCAGGCCCATTTTTTAAAGAAATTGAAAAAAATGGGTAATATTTTAAGATTATCACATATGACAAGAAAATAAGATATAAATAACAATTTAAAATAGAAATAACATACTGTGTATAAATCTTTTTATTCTAAGAAAATTAAAGACTAGAATATATCTTATCTAGGTTAGGAAGATAGTATGAGAATAGAGCACAAATGGGGCTTGAGCGGTGGAGCAGTGTTAGGGCTTTTGCCTTGCACTTGGCTGACCTAGGACTGACTGCAGTTCAATCTCCCAGCGTCCCAGATGGTCCCCCCATGCCAGGAGCGATTTCTGAGCACATAGCCAGGTGTAAATCCCTGAGCATCACCGGTATAGCTCAAAAACAAACAAACAAAAAACCAACAAAATAAAGCAAACAAAAAAAAAAAAACAAAAAAGAATAGAGCACATAAATAGCATATGTAAGAACCTGAATTCAATCCCTGACACCTGGTCCTCTGGATACCAATGTTTTTTTCCCAGTGGCTATCAGACACTGCTGATATACGCAGTATATCATAAAAAATACGCAGTATATCATAAAAAGACCCAAGAACTCTACTTTCTTTCCTGTACCACAAGACTGAGCATTACTGGGCATATTTTGCTACCATAGAGCTTGGCTGGTCATTGCATTGGTTTAACAAAAAAATTTTTTTCAACCCAATCCAAGTGAAAAATGGGACTGTAAGATTACATTCATAATTTTCTATTTCTCACATTTTTACTCAATAATATGTATGTATAAAGTGGCTTATCTCTAAGATAAGATATAAATTAATTTGGCACATTAAAACCTACAGAAAACAAATATGTAGAAATTAGGAAATCAATATATTTTCCTTGAAAAGAAAGTACTTTAATTTTCATGAATTATAAAAAATAATGATTTGATTGAACAATACCAGTGTATAAGCAAGAGTGAACAAGTATTATAATAATTGAGTAACAATTTTCTTCTATCATAGCTATGTTAACTACTAGTGAATCAGCAGTCTCCACATATACAAACCAAAATAATTCTTTAACATAATCCTTTCCCAGTTTTGAGCACTGGCATCCCATGTGATCTCCTGAGTCTAGCCAGGAATAATCCCTGAACAAAAGCCATGAGTAAACCCTGTGCAATGATGGATGTAAACTTCCACACCCCTCATTCCCCAAAATTGTAATCCTTTGGCTCTTTTGACTTTCACAATTGTTGTGATTTGTAACTTTACTGTTTTTTAATTAATATGTACGTGGATTTTTAAAGAACTAATAAAGTATTCAATATCTGTGAACTATGGGCAATTGTAGCTAATATTAAATTATTGGATTATGTGTACAATCTACATGAAATTATTAAAATAATATTTATATACTAGATACATTTAATCACTAAACATTTTACAGCCCTGTTTTAAAGTTTTATGTTTCTCTGAAAATACTTTATGACTATGAATACAAATTTTTAAGTATTTTCTTCTGCAAAACCTATCCTTAATGAATAAAATAGAATTATATATGTATTTCTATAATTTTATAAATCTGAGTAATGTCTTGTCCAACTTTAAACTCTAATCAGGGTTTTCTTTATATTTAATTTGATATTAAACCAATTCCTAGAATTAACACATAAAATAGTGAATAAAGGTTTTACATTTTTCAAATTCACATCCATAGTATAATTTTAGCAGAAAATTATTTACAATATTGTAAAATAATTCTAAGATTATTTCCACTCTCCTAATCTTTGACAACAGCGAGGAATATACTAATGTCCCTTGGCACAGTAAATATGAAACAGCTTATCCAATGGTATAGTTCGTGGCCTTCATGATTTGCATTATCCCAACTTCTGAAAGTCTTGTCACTAACACTTCTAATATTCATCTGACTGTAAAACCCTATATCTTACCTTTGACCTATTTGGAAGACATGCATTAACATTTAAGATCTCCCATGGATTGCAAGGTAAATTCCTATTTTCTGAAGTATTCTTTCCATCCTAAATGGTAAAGACTAAATGTTGATGTTTCTGCCTTTTTTTTTTTTTATCTAATACTGTTCTGAAGTCATGAAAAACTGGAATTTCTATCTGTTTTAATTATTATTCTTTCAGAAATAAAGAGAAACATTCCATTGGCACAGTGCCTTTAGGCTGCCTATGTAAAAATTTCACACTTATTATAGCAAACATATTTTCCTGTTTTCTTATGACCTTTACTAAAGCTTATGTAATGCTTGTTAAATCACTCAGATTCTGACACTCAAAACAAAAAGTAATTCTTGAATGATCAAAATAGAGTTGCTAGGAAATTATTTGATGGTCATAGTAAACTATATTTGTATGACTAACACACCTTGGAACAATTAGAAGAGATAGAAAAATTACCAAGTGAAAGGGACTGATCTGAAAACATCAGAGTGTTCCTGAAGCTAAGCAAAATTGAGGGACCTAGATCTCTCCCAAAAAGTGTATCACAAAGAGGTGAACCAGTCATTATATGAGAAGATTTTATCCTCAGAATGCTTCTAGCATTTACTGAGTATTAGATATTATAATCTAAAAACCAGGCAGAAAGCAATAGCTAATAACCAAATGAAAGAAAACCTTCAAGTTAATATATATGGTATGTGGGAGAAATTAAGCTAAATCACAGAGATGGAAAAGAATAGGGTGTAGTAGAAAGCCGAAAAGAATGTGAAGAAAAGAATGGGAAAAGACTATTAGAGAAATATGAGGCATTAACAAAAGGAAATATTAATGGTTAAATAGATTAGAAGAATGGAATACTAGACGAATACTAGAGTATTCCGATTTCTACAAGTTTTCTGGAGAAGCTTGAGAAGTATAGGGACTAGGTCATGTGTGAAGACTTGAAAAACTCACTATTAAAATGATCTAGACCTTGGCGCTATTGTTTTGGTTTAGTTTTGGTTTGGGGCCCCAAGTGATTTTACTCAGGGGTTACTCCTGGCTCTGTATTGAGAAATTGCTTTTAGCAAGCTCAGGAGATTATGTGGGGTGCTGGGGATCAAAACTAGTTTGTCTGAATAAAAGGCAAGTACCCTACTGGTGTACTAATCTCTACAACACCCAAGATTTGGACTTTTTATTTGGAAGGAGACTTTTCACTCTTTTCATTTATTTTCTTGTCATTGGCCTTTCAGGTTTTCTATTTCCTCCTGAATCATTCTTAGTAGTTTATCTGATCCTAAAATCTTGCCCATTTTTTTTAGATTACCTAATTTAGTGATTTAATACTGTTCATTATTGTGTTTATAATTATTTGTATTCTCCTTGTTATCTGATATAATTTCCTCTTGTTCTATTCTTATCTTATATATTAGGGGTGTCCTCCCTCCTTTTTTTTTTATAAATCTAGTAAAAACTTGTTAGACTTGATTGTTCCTCTAAAAAACTAGTTTTTTGTTTCTCTTATACTTTTCTTTCCATTTCTATTTAGTTTGTTTTTCTCTAACATTTTATTATTTCTTCCATTTTACTTAATTTAGGTTTCATTTGTCTGTTTTCAGATTACTGAGATGTGATATCTGTTTGAGCATTTGATTTTTTCTAAATATAAGATTATATTCTATGCATAACACAATAGTTTTCAGAATATAGTTATCATATTTAGAGGGGCTCATTCATTATTTCTTTAATTAAAATATTTTTCAAATTTCTATTTTATATTAATAGCTTGTTTGTAAAATATATATAGATAAATTTGTGTCTCTAGTTCTGTAAGAAATAACAGACATAAATAATAATTCCATAACATAAAAATATAAAAAATTAAATCTGTAGTTAAAATAGCTTAAGGAGAAATCTAAGATATCTTATTTAATTTGAACAAGAAGTTTTCATTGAGGAAGCAAATTTAGATTGGCAACTGCAAAATAAAAAGACAGGCAATACATTTTTTATTGTTCTGATTATGGGCTAAGGTCAATTAAGTCTTATTAATAGGAAACACAAGCATATATATATACTAGCTTTACAATTTTCAAAGCATAAATAATATATTTACTTGAATTTACTGGCTAGTTATTGAAATCCATTAAGTAAAAAAAGAAAGTGTAAAAAAAAAAGAAAAGAAAAGAAAACCACGATTCTTTCTCCATACTGCCTGAGAATTTTTCTTTGCTAAAATATATTTCCAATTTCCCCTTAAAACTTAGCTGCATTTACAGCATGTAAAATGAATTTTATCCATGCATTACATGGATAAAAATTTAAAGAGAGAAGTTTATGAGAACACCACTAACACTGGTCTTGGTGGTTAGTGGAACCATAAGGCTAAGCAACTGTACATTATTTGGTTAAGCATTGAACTTTCTCATTCAAGCTCACCAAGTACCTCCAGAAGCTTCCCTCAATCTCCTGATTACTTCCTGAAATGCACCCCTATTTTAAAAATATAAAATTAATAACTTTAATTTAAAATTAAAATTTAATGTTTGATATTTCATATCAGTCAAAGCAATTAAACCTCTAAGAATTTGAATAAATATTCTCATTACTGTTGATATATTTTAAGAACAAGAGAATGATTACTTATATTAACTTTTCTACTTAAATGTATCTTATTGATGCTTTCTACATAAATCTTCAACCCTGGATTTTGATTAGAAACATCAGACTACCAGAAGTAGATGAATGAATACATTTTCTGTTGGAAAATGAAGGGAGTGACTCCATTCTTGGTTAGGTCAGCCAAGAGCTATGGAAACAAGAAAGAGGACCAACAAGTCAAAATTTATTAAACCATATTGTATGCATTTAAACTGCATATTTCATATAATTTCTTCCAGGTAGATAGAAGGAAAATCTGGTAACAATTTATAATGATATCTAGACCCATCCTAAAGAGTACTAATTAATCTGAAGTCATAATAAATATATTAAGGTTCTATTTACCTTATGAAAATTTTTTAATTTAAATTATTTGCTTAAATATTTAATTTAATACTGTACCATGGGATTCAGTGAATTAATTAATATTAAACATGGTGTTAGGACTCAATGTCCAGGCACTGGAGATATAGGGTACTGACTTTGATAGGCAACCTATGTCCTAAGAACTCCCCTGCTTTCTTTTAAGAATTTGATGTCCCATATAGTAATAATATCCAGAAACATTAGTGATGATGGAAAGGAGGACCCTGGTAAGAAACTTGACAAAAAGAGTGGTGAATTCAGCTAGAGTAGAGAAAGGTTCACTATGACAATGATAGCTGAAACTTATCACTCTGGACAAGTACTGGGTGTGAAATGAGATAAAGTGACAGACATTATAACCTTTAATTAACGATATTGCAAACCATGTCAAAAAGGAAAATGAGAGAGATACCAAGAGTGAGGTAGATGCAAATGCTTGCCCAAAGATAGGCGGGGGCAGGGAGATGAATGGAGGGGAACTGGAAACTATAGTGGTGGGAAAAGTGCACTGGCGAAGAGTGGTGTGCATTCTATGACATAAGTTTGAACAATTTTGTACTCACAGTGCTTAAATAAAAATTTAATTTTTAAAAAAAATAACAATTTGATGCCCATATCTCATTCACTGAGCATCAGTTACCACTAAGGGTAGAGCTGGTATTAAGTATTTCTCCCACCAGCAAGACAATGTTTTCTTGAGGTCATCTCCAGGAGGATATTGGATATTGAAAAGTCTCAGACCCCTCTTCTGTCTTTTTTCTTCTTTTCTTACAAAGTTTACATGTCTATGGTAAAACTGCAAGGAACATCCAGAAAAACTGCTTAAAACATCCCCAAAATAAACATTTTTGCAACTGTTGTTCTGTTTTGTTTTGCTTTTAGTATGTCTGTCTGTCTGTCTTTCTGTCTGTTTAATGGCTGAATGAAAACTTGCAACCAGTCAAGTTCACCGATAGCAAGCTTTATGGTTTCCAGAGCAATCTCTAGGCATTTCTGTGCCTTCAGAACTTTAGAAGTTGGAAATATGCCACCCCTGAGTAGGTTTCAAAACAGTCTTAAATTGAATTAAATGAAAATATATTTTAATAAAATAAGAATGCACTACCCCTTAAATATTGATGTTGTTAATATTAAGATACTAAATAAAAATGCTTGTGTTTCAAAAGGTTCTTGAGATATTTCAACTTTTGGTTTGCTAACATTGATATAGTACTAATTAGAGTTCAGGTTTAGTTTCTTATGAATGTGTGCAAATACTTGTTTTCACTGATCCTGCCCCTTTCTCTGCATTTGGCTTTCAATCCTGATTTCTTCCTTTGGTTGATTTTCTTCTCATAAATTCCATTCTTGCTCCAGATTATTCTAATTCTAGAGTAATTCAATCCAACAAAATATTTGAATATATTTGTCCCATACAACTTCCTTTCATTCAAGGTATTTATCTAGAATTTTTTAATCATAATAATATAAATTAGAAAATATAATACCTAAAAACGGGAATTCAATGACACTTTGTTCCATTCATTCATTAAAAGACATTTGTATGAATATAATAGCTGGAGAATATCAGACATGTGCTAGATAATAAAAAATGACAGAAGATGAATTTTTATTTTTATCTTCTTTCATACCACATTGCTTCCTTTTAAGAATATTATTTATTTAGATAATATTAGTGGAAGTAAAGACAGTGACATCTAGAAATTTTCAAGCAATGATGATACATTTGGTAAAAAGAAAAATAGAGATAAGGAAGGATAAAATTTCATTATACACACAAAGATAGAAGCTAGATATTTGTGTTTGCCTTGAAGAAGGGTAGTATTTATATTTTAAAATACTTATCATTTCAAATCAAGTTTTACTGTTAATATTAATAAACAATAAGTATTATGAATTTTTGATAATCAGAATCTATCTTAAGCTGCCACTATAAATGACCTGTTATTTTTAACATTTAAAAATATTTAATTTGGGACTGGTGAGGTGGCGCTAGAGGTAAGGTGTCTGCCTTGCAAGCACTAGCCAAGGAAGGACCGCTGTTCGATCCCCCGGCATCCCATATGGTCCCCTCAAGCCAGAGGCAATTTCTGAGTGCTTAGCCAGGAGTAACCCCTGAGCATCAAACAGGTGTGGCCCCCCCAAAAAAAACAAAAACAAAAAATATATTTAATTTACTAGGATACAGGTCATATACTCATTTATGCAATTAAGACATAGAACTCAAAATAAATTGCATAGACTTCATATAAGTAGAGGACTTTAGTTCAATCATATGTTCTTAGTTTCTGTACTATATTAAACACCTTTTTAATAATGTAAGATGTTGATTCATTGCAAAGTACATAACTATAACCACAATAGGAAATTTAGTTATCTTTTGAGATAATTTAACAACTATTAGTTATATGTATATATATATTTATTTAAGCACCATGATTGCAAGCATATTTGTAGTTGGATTTCAGTCATAAGCAGAACACCTCCCTTCACCAGTGCAACATTGCCACCACCAATGCCCCCCTCCTCCCTGAGCATTCACCACTCTCTGTGGTGAGCTTCAAATTGTGAGCCTGTACTTCTGGCCCTTCCAGCCCTTAACTCTATTGTCTCTGGGCCTTATTGCAGTAAAGCCTTTAATTTTTCTTAAAAACCATAGATGAGTGAGATTATTCTGTATCTATATCTCTCCCTCTGACTTATTTCACTCAGCATAATAGATTCCATGAACATTCATGTGTAGAAAAATTTTATGACTTCATCTTTCCTGATGGCTGCATAATACTCCATTGTGTACATGCATCATATTTTCTTTAGCTATTCATCTGTTGAAGAGCATATTGGTTGTTTCCAGAGTCTGGCTATTGTAAATAGTGCTGCAATGAATATAAGTGTGAGGAAGAGATTTTTGTATTGTATTTTTGTGTTCCTAGGTTATGTCGCTAGGAGTGAATAGCTGGATCATATGGAAGTTCTATCTCCATATTGTTTTTATAAAGGCTGAACTAGACGGCATTCCCAAAAACAGTGAATCAGAGTTTCTTTCTCTCCACATCCCCAAAGCACTGATTATTCTTGTTCTTTGTGATCTGTGCCAGTTTCTTTGGTGTGAAATGGTACCTCATTGTAGTTTTGATTTGTATCTCCCTGTTGATTAATGATGTGGAATATTTTGTCATGTGTTTTTGGCCATTTGTATTTCTTCTTTAAGAAAATGTCTGTTCATTTATTCTCCCCATTTTTTGATGGGGTTATGTTTTTTTCTTATAAAGTTCTGTTAGCAACTTGTATATTTTTTATATCAACCCCTTGTCTGATGGGTATTAGGTGAATAGTTTTTCCCATTCTGTGGGTGACTTTTGTCTCGTAGGCACTATTTCCTTTGAGGTGCAGAAGCTTATCAGCTTAATATAGTCCCATCTCTTTATTTCTGCTTCCACTTGTTTGGGGAGTGCTGTTTCCACCTTGAATATACCTTTCATCTCAATTGCATATAGTAGTCTACCTCTGTGTTGTTCTATATATCTTATCGTTTCAGGCTTGATATCAAGGTCTTTCATTGATTTGGATTTGATCTTTGTGCATGGTGTTAGCTGGGGGTCTGAGTTTGCTTTTTTGCAAGTGTCTGTGCCAACACCACTTTTTGAAGAGGCTTTCCCTGTTCCAATTTGGATTTCTTAGCACATTATCAAAAATTAGTTGATTATATATCTGGGAAACATTCTCTGAATACTCTTGTCTAGAACACTGATCTGTCTTTATTTCAATACCATAATGTTTTGCTAAGTATTGATTTGTAGTACAGTTTAATATTGGGGAAAGTAATGCCTTCTATATTCTTTTTCCCAAGGATTGCTTTAGCTATTCATGAGTGTTTATTGTTCCAGATGAATTTCAAGAGTGTTTGATCCACTTCTTTGAAAAATAACATAGGTATCTTTAGAGAGATTGCATTAAATCTGTACAATCTTTGGGGAATATTGCCATTTTAATGATGTTAATCCTGCCAATTCATAAGCAGGGTATGTGTTTCCATTTCCTTGTGTCCTCTCTTATTTCTTGAGCAGGCTTTTTTAGTTTTCTTTGTATAGGTCCTTCACATTAACTAAGTTGACTCCAAGATATTTGAGTTTCTGGGCACTAATGTGAATGGGATTGTTTTTAATCTATGTCCATTTCTACTCTATCATTATTAGATTATAAAATATATAAGATATAAGCATAAGATATAAGATATATAAGTATATGTGTGTTGATTTTGTAGCCTGTCACTTTGCTATATAAATCTATTGTTTCTAGAAGCTTTTTGGCAGTTTCTATAGGGTTTTCTAAATATAGTACAATGCCATCAGCCAGCAGTGAGCACTTGACTTCTTCCTTACCTATCTGGATGTCCTTGATATCTTTTTCTTGCCTAATCACTATGGCAAGTACTTCCAGCACTATATAGAATAGGAGTGGTGAGAGAGGGCAGCCTTGTCTTGTGCCAAATTTTAGGAGAAAGGTTTTTAGTTTATCTACATTGATAATAATATTTGCCATTGGCTTGTAGTAGATGGCCTTGACTATAATGAAAAACTTTCTTTCATTCCTATCTTGATGAGGGTTTTTTATCCAAATGGGTGTTGGACCTTATCGAATGCTTTCTCTGCATCTGTTTATATGATCATATAAATTTTGTTTCTCTCTTTGTTGATATTGTTTATTATGTTAATCGGTTTACAGATGTTAAACCATCCATGCATTCCTGGGATAAAACCTACTTGGTCTTGATGGATAACCTTCTTGATGATGCATTAAATTTTACTTGCCAGAATTTTGTTGAGGATCTTTGCATCTGTGTTCATCAAGGGATATTGGTCTGTAATTTTCTTTTGGGGCAGCATCTTTATCTGGTTTTGGTATCAAGGTGATGTTATATTCATAGAAACTATTTGTAAGTGTTCCTGTTTCTTCAATTTTATGAAAGAGCCGTAAGAGTATTGGTAGAAGTTACTCTTGAAAGGCTTGAAAGAATTCATTAGTGAAATCATCTGGGACTGGGCTTTTATTTTGTGGAAGAGTTTTGATCACCATTTTAATTTCTGCAATAGTGAGAGGGCTGTTTAGATAATCTACCTCAGCCTTATTTAACCATGGAAGTTTATAGGATTCCAAGAATTTGTTCATTTCTGCCAGGTTCTCATGTTTTGTGGCATAGAATGTCTCAAAGTAGTCTCTGATGACCCTTTGAATCTCTGCAATATCTGTAGTGATTTCCCCCTTTTCATTTCTAATCTGGTTTATCAAGTTTCTCTCTCTTAATTTCTTTGTGAGTTTTGCTAGTGGTTTATCAATCTTGTTTATTTTTTTCAAAGAACCAAATTTTGCTTTTATTGATCTTTCGGGTGGTTTTCTGGATTTTCACTTCATTGATTTCTGCTCTAAGCTTTGATATTTCCTTCTGCCTACCAATGTTGGTTCCATTTGTTGAACATTTTCTAATTTTATAATTGTGTCATTAAGCTATTCATGTAGGCCTCTACTTCCTTTTTTTGTGTGCTTGCAAATCTATAAATTTTCCTCTCAGTGCCTCTTTTGCTGAATCCCATAAATTCTGTTAGCTTGTGTTTTTATTGTAATTTGTTTCCAAGAATGTTTTGATTACCTCTTTGATTTCCTATCTGACTCACTCGTTTTTTTTTAGTAATAAGATGTTTAATTTCTAGGTGTTAAAGTTTTTCTTCTTTGTCCCTCTGTAGTTCATGTCTAATTTCAGTGTCTTGTGATCAGCAAAGATAGTCTGCATGATTTCTATTCTCTTGATTTTATGGAGATATATTTTATGGGCTAGCATGTGATGTATCCTGGAGAATGACTCATGTACACTGAAGAAGAATGTGTATCCAGGTTTCTGGGGATGGATATATATATATATATATATATTTTAAAATTACTAGCCCACTCTCTTCCATTTCTCTTTTCAGTGCTAGTTTATTTTTTGTTGGGTTTTGTTGATCTATCAAGGGGTGACAGGGCAGTGTTGAAGTCTCCCACAAATATTGTGCTGTTATTGATATATTATTTCAGGTTTGTCAACAATTGTATTAAATAACTTGCTGATCCTTCTTCAGGTGTATATACATTTAGGAATGAGATTTCTTCCTGGTGTACATATCCCTTGATTAGTACAAAATGTCTATCTTTCTCCCTTACAACTTTTCTAACTGTAAAGTTTGTGTCATATGATATTAGCATGGCCACTCCAGCTTTTTTAAGGGTTGTTTGTTGGATGATTTTTTCTCCAGCCTTTAATTTTTAGTCTATGTTTGTTCTGACTATTCAGTTGTGTTTCTTGTAGGCAGCAGAAGTTTGGATTCAGTTTTTTGATCCAGTTAGTCATTCTTTGTCTCTTAACTGGTGCATTTAGTCCATTTACATTGAGAGAGATAATTGTCATGGGATTTAGTACCATCTTTGTATAGAAGTTTTGTGTGTCTGTTGGTCAGTCTTGTCTTAAAGTAGACCTTTCAGTTTTTCTTTTAAGGATGGTTTAGAGTCTGAAAAGTTCCTGAGATTTATTTATCTGTGAAGCTGTGTATATTTTCTTCAAACCTGAAAGTGAATCTGGCTAGGTGCAGTATTAGAGACAAAGCATTTATTTCATTGCGTTTTTCACTATATCCCACAGTGGCCTTGAATGTTTTTTGTGACAGGTCTGCTGTAAATATTAAGGATGTTGCCTTGAATGTAATTTCCCTTTTTGATCTTGCTGCTTTCAGGATTCTGTCCCTATCTGTGCGATTCGTCATTTTGACTAGGATGTGTCTTGGGGTGTTTTTTCTTGGGTCATTTTTAGCTGGTACTCTTTGGGCTCTGCAGGATTTGGTCACATGTAATCTTTAGCTTTGGTACTTTATCTGTGATGATGTCTTTGCCTTTTGATTCTTCCTGGAGATTTTCTTTCTGGGTCTCTGAGACTCCAATGATTCTTAAGTTGTTTCTGTTGATCTTAACAAAGACTTCTATTTTCATCTGTTCACATTTTTTGAGTAATTTTTTCATTGTCTGATCATTAGCTTTAAGGCTTTTTTACAATCTCTTTTGCTGTGTGGAGTTACTATGCATCTCACCTTCCAGCTCACTGATTCTATCCTCAGCTGCTGTTACCCTGTTGTTGAGGCTTTTCATTGAGGTTTTCAATTTGTCTACTGAGTTATTCACACTTGTTATTTCAGTTTGGAGTTTTCTGATTTCTATTTTCATATCCTTTACATTCTTATTAGTGTTTCATTCAATACAATCTATGCTTCCTTTGAGTTCTGTGAATATCTCCATATTTCTTCTCTTAACTCCATACTGAGAGTCTTACTAGGTGATTGGATGTTTCCAGATCATCAGAGATGCTATCTTCATTTTTTATACCTGGTGTTGGCCTGCATGTTTCCCCATTGTCATGCTTGTATTTTAGGTTTTTATATGTGTTGTGGTAGTATTCATCAGCTAGATAATGTGCGCGGCCACGAAGTCTCCTCTTGCTCTTCCCTTGGTGGGCAGGACAACTCACCTCAGGAGAAGAAGGTCCTCAGTGAAGAATGCCACAAAGGATCAAGTCCCAGGGCTGAAAAAGTAGAGAAAATGCCCATAATGTCTGCTGTGCTTTAGAGACACAATAGAATCCAGCTAGTTCCAAAGTCTCTTGGTGGGTTGACCCACTTCAGAGAAGATGAACCCTCAGGGAAGAATGCTGCAGAGGATCAAGTCCCAGGCTGAAGCAAGCAGAGAAAAGGTCCAAGATATCTGTCATGCTTCAGAGACATAGCAGGAGTCTATAAGTTATCTTTTGAGATAACTTAACAACTATAAATTGAAAACCAATTATATAATCCAATGTGAGAATAGAAAATTATTTAAAATTCTTAGTTAGAAATATTTTATGCTAATAAAAATAAAATCATCATTTGGATTGTTTATTCTTTAGTAGATAATTATTTATTTATTAAATATTAGTTATGGAGTGCTGGTTAATAGTAAAGATGTAAGGTGCTTGACTTGGGTGCAACTAACCCTAGATCAATGCCTTTTCTAGCACTATATATATAGTCTTTTTAAAACAACGAGGAGTCATACTGAGCACAAAATTAGAAATAGAATAAAGCCAGAAATAGTTCCTTAGTAATGCCAGATATGGTCTTCTCCTGACCCCAAAATATTACTTACATGTAAAAGCAGTTTAAATACATTTTTCGCATTGCAAAAATTAAAATTTTAGATTAAACACATCTTTTTGTTTTGTTTTGTTTTGTTTTGTTTTTTGCCTATTGAAGTTAAACCAATGGAAGGTTTTTTTTTATTCTTTTTTCTTAGTGTTTACACACCTAGTCAGTTTTTAGGTCCACGTCAAACGGACACATTTAATAAATATTGTAGATTCTAAAGATAGACATAAATTAACCCCTTTGTATTCCTACCCCAGATTTTCCTTATAATATTGAGTGTGTACCCATGAAAATAACTTATTTAGGTGACTTGTTTTGATCAATTGGCAATAGCAAATGTGAGACAAGCAGAGAATTAAATAGTTCTTGTTCTTAGAGCTTTGTCCATCTCATACTGTTATAGAATTCCGAAACAATCATGAAAGCTCAATGATTCAGTCATTGCTGCTTCAATTTACCAGCTACACCGGAACTATGGGGAGGCCATTCACGATCACCTGCCTCTGCAGTAGCCCAGTCAATCTCTTTCTTGAGAGTACTTGAGTACCCGAGACTAAAGAAAAAGTTGCTCTTAAATTCAGCCCATAAAATATCCTGACAGCTTGTGGGCCAATTTAAAGCCTATATTAATAAGCCATTAAACATCAGTGTGGTACATTATTTATAAATCATAACAAGAATAAAATAAAATTTTGGTGAATGTTATTTAATAGTATGGCTCATTTAAAAAAGAGAATTATTTGGAATTAGAAAAAATTATTGGATTAAACTACAAAGGGAAAAAATTAAAGCTATATGCTGATGTGCATTACTGGACACTATGAAATCAGTGTCATATGCATGTATTAAAGCAAAAGTGGTTGTTAATTTCTGGAATTATTTAAGGTCACTGATATCTGTATTAAGTTTCATTATTAGCTCCCTAGTCCCAACAACTTTTTTCTAATAAAAGTTCTCAGGCCAATTTTCAGTATTAATGAGAAAAAGTCGTAGAAAATTCTGCCAATCTTGAATAGTGGTTTTTTTTCATATGACAGGTTAAAGCCCAAGTATAGGGTGGTACATATTCCTTGTATGCTAAAAGTCCCTATTTTTTATTTATTTTATTTATTTATTTATTTGGTTTTTGGGTCACACCTGGTAATGCTCAGGAGTTACTCCTGGCTATGTGCTCAGGAATAGGTCCTGGCTTGAGGGACCATATGGGACCCCAGGTGATAGAACCGCAGTCTATCCTAGGTTAAGGCTTGCAAGGCAAACTCCCTACCACTTGCGCCACTGCTCCTGCCTCTAATCCCCAATTTTTAGACAGATTGTTGTAACCTTTCAATAACTTCCATATGCTAACATAACTTAAACCCACAAATATTTTTTGTTTAAATATATAACACTGTTATCATTTCTTACGTATTTTGTAGTGTAAAACAAGCGAATTGTCATGTAGTCTAGTTGGCGCATACAGTCTTTACAAATATTAGAGTGAATATTTCAATCAACATGACATAGTACCTTAAAATAGAAAACATAACACCTCATTGTAACTTATCTAATACATACCAGTCTGGAGACACTTGGAACTAAATCATTTTTTTTGCTGAAACACCAACTGTGCATGTTGATAGATTAATATAATACTACCCTAAACATAATTTCAGTTATTTTCTTAACTCCAATACCTCAACATATAACTTGTAACCGTGCACCATGTAACTTGACAAAAGAAGTCTAAAGTAATCTTATATTTTAATTATATTGTGGAAAATATGTTTTCAATGGCTGAAGTCATTAACTAAAAATTAAATTACTTTAAATGTTCATGAGTAAGTTTATTAACACCTTAAAGCTTTTAATTATATATATAAACTAATTCTCTCAACTCAAAAGATTTGTCTATTAAATATAATTACATATATGGAGTGAGCATAAATATAGTATAAAATGTATCTGACTTGAAGACTATGATTTTTGAACTGTTTGATTATGGGGACTGTAATTATAAATTTTTGAGAATATATTTGCCTCATCTTATCTTTTATGTTTTTATTTGGCTTTTAAGTGCTAAAGTTATAATCTCCCCAAATAAGGGTTTATTTTCCAGTGATTACAATAGTTATTTGTTAATTCCATTAAACCTCCCAAGTTTCTTTGTGTGATTGTAGACAAATCATTTGGCTAGGGTGATTTATACATAGCAAAAAAAAAAAATAGTTCCAACAGCAGATGGATAGATTGGGCCATTGCTGCTGGTACATTTAAATAAACAAAATTGGTAGACAACTTTTAAAAGATTGGTTTGAAGAAAAATAACAGTTTGGCAAGTTTTTCAATTACTGAGTAATGAACTGATGAGTGCATACTAATAGTAGCCACATTTAAAAAATGGATTAAAAATGACCCATGAATTAAGTTGTCCCTATTCATTTTCATGAATAATTTTATAAATAAAATATTAATATATCACTGCTAATATTTCCCAAGAGAAAATTTCCAAAGCGAAAATACAGGCTGAGTGATATCACAGCAGGTAGAACACTTGCCTTGCCCATAGCCAGCCACATAGCTCTTAAGCTTGCCAGGAGTGATTACTGGGTGCAGTGCCAGAGGTAAGCTCTGAGTAATACTGGAGGTTACACACACAAAAACGAATAATTATTCTATGAACCAACACATGGGATGAGGGCAGTGTACCATACATACATTCTATTTTAATATACCATCCTAGTGTTGTAACGATGATGACAAATACTATGTTCCCACTGTGCCAGCTCCATAGACTCACTTTTTTCTCAAACAAAATGTAAACCAAGTCATGAAAAGTCATGGGTACACCAACAATGCTGCAGAAGCTGACAGCCTCAGGAGAAGAGGGCAGGTCAAGCACTCACTTTTCTAAAACCACACCTACTGCATCCATCATCATAATAGCCTCTTTTCCTGTAATCCTCTACAATTCTCTTCAGAGACAACAATTTGACAGAATTTTTGGTATGTCTATATTTGGGCTAATAACATCAGGGATTGTTTTTTTTTTTTGAAGTGAGTGCAGGCACCCTCCCCTCCTCCCCATACTCCTTCTTCCAGGAGACCAGGCACTGAAAAGATATTCTGAAAAGCTGCAAGTATCAGTAATAGTGCTTTGAATTATCTGGACAACTTTAATTGTTTGACTCTCTCAACCCTATAATAAAAAACCAATTTAGGGGGGCAGAGCTATAGCACAGCAGGTAAGTGTTTCCATTGTATGCGGCCTACCTGGATTTGATACCAGGCATTCTATATGGTCCCCAAGCCTGCAAGAGTAACTTCTGAGTGTAGAACCAGGAGTAAACCCTGAGCAATGCTAGCTGTGACCCCCCAACACCCCCCCACACACACAAAAAAAAAGAAAAATAAAGAAAACACCAACTTAACAGAATGGATAGCTAACAATAAGAGCTTACTAAAAGTTCTGCTATTGTATTAATGAATTCATTGGTGATAAAGTAATTTTTATAATACACTTGCTACTGTGCTACTGTATTTTTTCATATTTCTAAGACTTTATTTTTTCTTTTACTTCTTTCTTTCTTTCTATTTTTTTTTTTTTTTTGCTTTTATAAGCCACACCAGTGATGCTCAGGGGTTACTCCTGGGTATGCACTCAGAAATTGCAACTGGTTTGGGGGACTATATGGGATGCAGGGGCATTGAATCAAGGTCTGTTCTTGGTTAGTGTATGTAAGGCAAAATCCTTGCTGCTTGTGTCACCGCTCTGGCCTTTCTATTCCTATTTAAAATTACTCTTATCTAAAAACAAATGTATAATGAACAACTATAAGAACTATGTGACAAATTTTCTTTAAATAAGAAAAAAAATCTAAACTAAAACAACAAACAAGAAATAATCAAAAATTTATATTTGATGTACAGAAAGATAGATCAATGAGGTGAGGACGTATGTTGTATGAGAAAGACCCTGGTTCTATTCTGGTTCTGTTTTGACGCCACATTTTTTTCATGAGTACTTCCAGAAGTTATCCTCAAGCACAGAGATGGGAATATATCCTAAGCCTTACTGGGTATAATTCAGCAAGGAGTAATCCAAAATAAATTCTCCTCACAAAATTTTTTCTGTTGTTTTATTATGCAAATATAATTTTATCTTTTTGATGTTGATAAACTCTTGATTTTGTTATTATCAAACACATACATTTTCAATACTTGCATCTCTCAATTATTTAATATAATTTTGAAATTGTAAGATGTTTAGATAGACTCAAGGATTTTAACAGGATTTATCAATTCTTAGTACCACGAGGATCTTCCAGCAAAATTAGAAAATAAAAATACCCTTTTAAAATGGATATCTTAAAGAAAAAGCATCAAGTAACTGCATTTAATATAATCTAGTAATATTATTGCTATATGAATAAGACAAAGAGGAGAATATTGAACCAATGGTTGCAACTTCTGTGTCTTTATTCAATTTCAGATGTTGGACTAGATAGATTTCATTCAATGCATGATAGATCTATTACAAATGTTCTTACCTCTTGTTTTTAAATGCATTTACTCAAACTTTGCTATTACTTCTATAAGCAGCAAATCAAGCAATGGGGTATTTATATTTATTAATGTCCTTCAGATCTGACTTATGGTATTTTCTTGTCTCTGAACTGACTATACAATACTATTTAATTAAAGGTGAACATCATAGTTTCCATCATTAAAAACTTGAAATTCTGGAGTTAATTTGAATCTACAAGGTTAGATTCTGATTTTGAAATATACTGTAATCTTTTCTCAAAATCAGTTTTGCTTTGATAGCAAATTCTTTCCTATTCTTTTTTCTTCTTTCTTCTTTCTTTCTTTCTTTCTTTCTTTCTTTCTTTCTTTTCTTTCTTCTTTCTTTTCTTTCTTTCTTTCTTTCTTCTTTCCTTTCTTTCTTTTTCTCTTCTTTTTTCTTCTTTCTTTCTTTTCTTTCTTTCTTTTTTTTTTCTTTCTTTCTTTCTTTCTTTTCTTTCCTTTCTTCTCTTTCTTCTTTCTTTCTTTCTTTCTTTCTTTCTTTCTTTTTCTTTCTTTCTTTTTCTTTTCTTTCTTTCTTTCTTTCTTTCTTTCTTTCTTTCTTTCTTTCTTTCTTTCTTTCTTTCTTTCTTTCTTTCTTTCTTTCTTTTTCTTTCTTTCTTTCTTTCTTTCTTTTTTTCTTTCTCTTTCTTTCTTCTTTCTTTCTTTCTTCTTACTTTCTTTCTTTCTTTTTTCTTTTTCTTTTCTTTCTTTTCTTTCTTTCTTTCTTTCTTTCTTTCTTTCTTTCTTTCTTTCTTTCTTTCTTTCTTTTCTTTCTTTCTTTTTCTTTCTTTCTTTCTTTTTCTTTCTTTCTTTCTTTCTTCTTCTTTCTTTCTTTCTTTCTTTCTTTCTTTCTTCTTTCTTTCTTTCTTCTTCTTTCTTTCTTTTTTTTTTTCTTTCTTTCTTTCTTTCTTTCTTTCTTTCTTTCTTTCTTTCTTTCTTTCTTTCTTTCTTTCTTTTCTTTCTTTCTTTCTTTCTTTCTTTCTTTCTTTCTTTCTTTCTTCTTTCTTTCTTTCTTTCTTTCTTTCTTTCTTTCTTTCTTTCTTTCTTTCTTTCTTTTGCTTTTTGGGCCACACCTGATGATGCTCAGGGCTTACTCCTGACTAAGCGCTTATAAATTGATCCTGGCCTGGGGGACCATATGGGATGCAGGAGGATTGAACCATGGTTCATCCTAGGTTAGCATGTGCAAGGCAAACGCCCTACCGCTTGCACCACGGCTCTGGCCCCGTTGATGACAAATTCTTGAAATTATGTTTTATATTCATGGTCCTTTTTTTATGTTATTTTGAAATATGCCATTTGCACTAATTTATTCAACTGTTAAAATCATCACTTTTGGTTCCAGAGTGATAACACAGCAAATAGGGCATTTGCTTTGTATGCATCTGACACTGGTTAGATCTCCGTCATCCTGTGTATGGTCTTCCTAGTCTGCCAGGAGTGATTTCTAAATGCAGAGCCAACAGTAACCCCTGAGTGCTGCTGGTTGTGGCCAAAAACCAGTAAAATAAAAAAAAACAATAAAAACTTCACTTCCCACTGCAAGAGCTGAGAAATAATTTTAAAAAATAAACATAATCATGGCCTATCAAAAATATGTATATTTTTGTTTTGTTAAACAATACTCCCATTAGCCCTTTAAAAATATTGTCTTAAGTTAAACTAATCTTACAACATAATGTAGACATAGTGTATTTTTTTGTGTTTTATTTTATTTTAATTATTTATTTAATTTTTTTTTAATTTTTTCTTTTTTTGTCCCCCACTACCACAAATTATGCAGTCGAGTTTCCCACATTTGGGGAAATCTCAGAGGTCAGCACACGTGGAGTGCAATGGGTGAGCCTAACCCTGGGGAAACCACCTTCGTGATCATGGTATCGCCCCTGCCAGGTAAGTATATATTTTTAAAATTTTATATTATTAAATCCATTCTAACTTACAAAGTCCTTCAAAGTTGGATTTCAGACATACAATGAATCAGGGACAATCTCACCACTAGTGTCAACCTCCTTCCACCAATGTTCCCAGAGTGTATCCTATACTACCATACTTTGCCCTTTGGTTTTCTAGTATAACAGAGCCAATTTAAGTGTAAATTATTATTTTTTGGCTCTCTTGATACTATTGACTTTTTTTACTTTTTTTTTTTTTGGTTTTTGGGCCACACCCGTTTGACGCTCAGGGGTTACTCCTGGCTATGTGCTCAGAAATCGCCCCTGGCTTGAGGGGACCATATGGGACGCCGGGGGATCGAACCGCGGTCCTTCCTTGGCTAGCGCTTGCAAGGCAGACACCTTACCTCCAGCGCCACCTACCCGGCCCCTGACTTTCTTTACTTTTTTATCTACAACAATCACCCAAGATTATTAAGCCCCTGGTCCCCATCCTTTACTTTTATTTCCTTTCTTCTTAATTTTATAGAAAAATTCAGAAATATGAGGTAAAACAAAGTAATTCATTTTCCAAGGTTCTCTCAAAAATGCAGGACCCCTATCTCAGAGATTTAAAAAAAAAAAAAAGAGAGGCATTTTTTTGAATGGGCACATCAAAAGTTGCAGAAAATAAGAATAAAAAAAACTTTCGACCGAAATATAGTGCATCCCTACTCATGAAGTATCCCGCCATAGACCAAATACAGGCTCCAGGCATACTAAGTTGTCTGACCCCAAAATCTTTCTTCGTGGTCCCAGGAAAAGTTAATCTCAATCAGAGTTGTCACAGTCAGGCTTCAGTAATTAGAGATCTTGGTTTTGCACAGCTCCTATGTTGAAGTCAGGGTATCATGGAGCATCTTCTGGTATTGTCTCAATCTAAGGTGGCAAGGCAGCAAAACCTGCCCTTAAAGCAAGTTGATTCTATTTACAAGTCATTGTGGTGTTTTACCTAAGTGTTCTTCATATACCTTATAGTCCCAGGTCTGATATTAAGGCCTTTTATCCATTTGAATTTGACTTTGTGCATTGTGTTAGATGAAAGTGCAAGTTGTCTTTTTTGCATGTGGCTGACAAGTTTTCTCAACACCACTGATGAGTGGATAAAGAAACTGTGGTATATCCACAAAATGGAATACTACACAAATGTTAGGAAAAATGAAGTCATGAAATTTGATTATACATGAATGAGTTGGAGAGTATTATGCTAAGTGAAATAAGTAGAAGAAGAATAGGTATAGATTGATCACACTCATTTGTGTGATGTTAAAAAAAGGTAGTATGGTAATAATATCCAAAGAATATAGAGACAAGGTCCTGAAAGAAAAGCTATGGTGAGAAGCTTGCCACAAAGAGTAGGGGAATGCAGGTAGGACAAAGAAGTTAACTGTTATGACAAAATTTGGAAATAAAACCATTGAAAGAAGCCAGGGTGCTGAAAGGAGATAAAATGATATGCATGATACCTCTTTGGTAACAATATTGCAAACATCACAGTACTTAGTTCTTCACTCACTCAAAGAACATTTCAATCATATTTGGATAGCTCTATGTTGCATCCATAATTTAATGTTGTTATCTATTACTTCAAAGTTACTGAAACCTTTTCTTTAGATATCTCAGTGGTTAATACAAACTTTCATATCTTACAGTACTCTGAAGTCAAATTATGTTAATAACCATGAAAAGAAGTCATTGAAGTTGCTGGAGCAATAGCGTAGTGATAGGGCATATGCCTTGCATGCTCAGACTTAGGACAGACTGCAGTTCCATCCCCTCATATCCCGTATGATTCCCCTAGCCAGGAGCAATTTCTGAGCACATAGCCAGGAGTAATCCCTGAGAGTTACAGGGTGCCCCCCCAAATGTCATTGTAAAGGGTATTATCAATCATACTCCTTGATCTATGTGTAAGGGACAAGGCCACATCCAGCCATGCTCAGCTTTACTTCTGGCTCTGTACTCAGAGATCACTCATAGAGTTGCCCAGGGGTGTATATGGGTTTCACTGAGACTTAAAACTGACTTAGTTAAATGCAAGTCAGATCACCTTAGAAGAGTTCTGACACATATTTTCAATAATGTTATTACTTTTCATAAATCTTATAAAATAATAAGAATTATGAATAAGTAATAAGGTTTATGAAAATTAATATCGATTCCCATAATAAGGTTAATAATTAAATTTCATAATAATAATATTTTAATAAGAAAATCAAATAACACCAGAGGGGAAGAAGTCATTATTTGGCTCATTCAAAAAACCTAAGTTTTATCTGTTTACATACTTTATTTATTTATTTGGCTTCTGAGCCACACAACTATACTCAAAGATAACTTCTAGCTCTGCACCTAGAGATCACTCATTGCAAATTCTGCAGACCAGATGATGTTCCCAGGATCAAGCCTGTGTCAGCCACATGCAAGGCAAATGCCCTAATCTGTTACCCTAGATTATTTTAAATGATATTAAAAATTAGAAATGAGGGGCCAGCGAGGTGGTGCTAGAGGTAAGGTGTCTGCCTTGCAAGTGCTAGCCAAGGAAGGACCATGGTTCGATCCCCCGGCATCCCATATGGTCCTCCCAAGGCAGGGGCGATTTCTGAGCACATAGCTAGGAGTAACCCCTGAGCATCAAATGGGTGTGGCCTGAAAAACCAAAAAAAAAAATTAGAAGTGAAGGGCCAGAGAGATAGCACAGCAGTAGGGCATTTGCCTTGCACACAACCAATCCAGAACAGATGGTGGTTCGACTCCCGGCATCTCATATTGTCCCCATGTCTGCCATCAATTTCTGAGTGCAGAGCTAGGAGTAACCCCTGAGCACTGCTCAGTGTGACCCAAAAACTAAAAAAAACAAAAAATTAGACATGAACAAGTGATGGCATGTATTTGATTCATTGTAGCAAATTCTTTAGGTAGCTTCCTAAATTCAAATCTCAGCACTAATAATTGTTAACAATATGACCTTGAGAGTTTAAAAAAATTGTTACCTACATTTTCTATGTGTAAAATAAGGGCAATATTTCTAATTACATCATGGGCTTTTTGAGATGGTTAAATATAAAGCGGTATGTACAGAGTATGTGAAACATTTGTTTTCCACTCAAAAGCAGAAGTATTCACAGAAAGTGACTATTAGTGATTTAGATATTACCACAGTTCCAATCATAATCTTTCACATATTATCTGTTCATCAAATATTCTCAAATGTAATAATATCACTAGATTGGCCTCAGCATGTTGCTTCTTTTTTATAATGTTGTTGCTATAGAATCTGTGATGAGTTGTTTGTTGATGAATGAATAAATGTTACTTAATACTTTCTAACAATCAAATATATATTGCTCTCTATACCTTTTTCCCACCTTGGGGGATAGGCAGAAATATCTTCCTGTTTCTTACAGAGCTTTACCTCTCATTAATTTTCCAATATAAAAGGCATTATGTTGCTGTTATTTAGGTACTATAATTTAAGGACTTCATAGTTATAATTTCATCTTAATTACATTATGTAGAACATTACAGGCAGTGAACTTATATGCTATATACTTAGGTACAGTGTTTCTATTTTAAGACAGAATTATTTAGGAATACTTTTACCCTGTGGTATTGTTGGAAGTAAATTTGGCACATGGAGCTTAAATAAAGTTGTAGAATATAACAAAATATAACAACAGAATGTATTTATTCAATGATTATTTATCATGTTTTATTAATTTTAAGGACTAGAGTCTTTATTAATCATTTTTATTGTGACCAAAGTGAATTACCAATCTCTCATAGTAATATTTAAGGTACATAGTAACATTGAATCATGGTCATTCCCACCACCAATATTGTCCTCCCTCTACCACTGTTTCCAGCATGAATCCCATAGCTCCCTCCTTTGACCCCTGGAATGTTAGAGTAATTGGTCCCCTCTTGTACAACATTTTGTAGATTGGGTATCAATTCTGTTGTCCTTGACTTTGGTTTGGTGTTCAAGTCTGATCATATTTTATTTCCACTCAATGTTCATATGACTATTTGGTCCTGGTACCATCCATTTTCCCCCTCAATTTATGAGGCAGAACAACATGATTCAAGTTATGTCATTCTGTTGGAAATAAAAGAAAAGAAAAAGGAAAAAAAAACAAAATTGGTAGGAGTCCATCTAGATGTTTTAAATATCAATTTAAAAGAAAAAAGATTACAGAAAAGACCCAACAAAGAAACAACAAAACCAACAACTACAAAACCAAACAAAAAGAAAAAAAAAGAAAAAATAATAAAAACCAGCAACTACAAAAAAAAGTTTGTGTTTCTTTTTTGTTTTTGTTTTTGTTTTTGGCAAAGGCACAGTAAGTATTGTGGAAATTAGAAAGGGAATTTCCTTGGCCTAAGAGATACCAGGTTTCTCCGCCCTTGAAGCATACTGTCATGGGAACAACTACAGACTCCATACACACTAATTTTCACACCCCAAGGTCTTTTTATGGTGCCAGGAAATTTTCCTTTTTATGGTGCCAGGAAATTTTCTGCCCAGTTGTGGATAAAATCAGACCTCTCTAACTAGAAATCTTGGTATTTACAAAGGTCATAGGATGTAGCCTAGGGTAGAGTCTTTTCAGTTCTAGAAGTTCTGTTCCATCACTGTTGTTGTAATCAGTCTTTTATGATTGGTGGTCTTGGTTTTTGCTCAGATCCTAGGATGAAGCTTGGGTTAGTGTTTGTTTGTTTGTTTCATTTTGTTTCCAGAAGTTTTGTTCCATCTCAGTTATCAAGGTCAGACCTCTAGAATTGGAGATCTTTGTTTCTTTGTGCCCAAAGCCTAAGCTAGGGTCTTTTTTATTGGTCCCAGAATAAGTTCTGCCCAGTCATGATTGTCAAAGTAAGCCTTCTATAGTTGGCGATCTTGATTTTTGCACAGATCAAAGGATGACGTGTCTTCTGATTTCATCTTACCTTTAGGTGATGAGATAGGACATCTTGCTCTTAGATCAAGTTACTGCCATTCCTCATTGTTAGGATGTCATATTAAAACTGGGCAAACTGGTGCTAGAACTGTATTAGGAATTTCCCAGAGGGAGTTTGGTTCCTTGTGCTATTGCAGATAACTGTGTTAGTTCTATGTCTGGGATCTAGGTCTCCGGATTGGGCTGTCGCTGCCTGATTGATCCAACATTACACATGTTCAGGGTGGGAGGCACCCTTGTATTATAAAATGTATTGGTTCTTATCCCTAGTAGATAAGAGCTTGTTTCTATACATAAAATTTCCCCCTTTTTAGTATGCTTTTACAAAAAGGAATGGTGCCACATTATGTTGCTGGTACATTTGGGGGTAATAATGTCAACTACACACAATCTGTGTCCTGGTTTTAGAAGACAAATAAGAATAAATTTAAAATAGTAATTAAAAAGTTATTTGAGAGTCTATCCTTACATTTGGGAATAAACAAACTAGTAGATATTATATAGGTATTAAACATATAAAGGAAATACAGGCTTCCCCATTAAATCTTTTGAGATATTCTTGTAGGGGATAAAATTCAGGGCCCATTTTCATCACACACAGTGGTTTTGTTGAGTTTGAGAAATGATTTGCAGAAATAAAAGATCAGATAGTATCCTTGGGCTGGGGGGTCCTTCTGGAGCTGAATCGGTAGCATGCAACCTTTTGGGGGGGTGAGATGAAGGGCCGCAAAGCATGAGTCAGCAGGAGTGTTGGTTGTAGTTTCTTGCCAGGGCACGAGATGTGGGACTGAGTGGGTGTCCTTTCACATTGGGAGCTGGGTGGTGGCTTATTGGAGCAGGAGGTCAGTCTTGGTACCTAATGAATTAAGAACTAAGGGTAAAGAGGGTTAAATAAGGAGAGGTATCAGCTCAGGATTGGGGGTGAAGAGATAGGGTTTCTAAAAAAAGAGGAGGTATAATATAATGTTTATCCTTTCTGAGACAAAAGTAAGTATAATTAAAAAGTTCCTACCTATGACTACTGCTAGATCAGATTTATCAAACTTAGAGGAAGCATGTGTTCAGAGGGACTCTTAACTGTGTTTCTTGAGAGAACTAAGACAGAGCCCAAGGTTGAAGAAAGCAATATCATTAACTTATGGGAAGGGAGCTTATAATGTTCTTTTAAAAACTGGAAAATTACAAGTGACCATGTGTCTCTCCATGAACATTGCCTGGCATTATCCATCAATATGAAGGCTGAAGTAAAAGGAACAGAACGTATTTTTGAGACAGCACAGGAGGACTCCCAGAAATAACTGGCCAACATTTTCAAACATTGCATAGTTGAAGAGAGAGTGATAGCTTGCCATTAGGAGAGGGCCTGTGGAATTTGGACATTAATATTAATGAATCCTTATATGAACCCACAGGCTGGTGAGGCAGGCAGATATTCTGTTACCTTATTATAATGAAGAAACCTATTTGTATATTATTTTAACTTGGGGAATTACTGTATGGAAGTATAATTGACACACGATTTGGGAATGCTTCAGAACACTGATACATGCATCCTCAATGCTTCCTTCTGGGGATCACTAATATACAGACAGACTATGTCACTTAAAAAGTTCTAGCAGTGCTAAAGAGTTTACTCCTGGCTCTATGCTCAGAAATCGCTCCTGGCAGGGTCTGGGGACCATCTGGGACACTGGGATTTGAACCACCATCTTTCTGCATGCAAGGGAAACCCCTTACCTCCATGCTATCTCTCTGGCCCCTAAAGTTCTATTCTTTGTAGAAAAAAAAACATAGGCTTCTAAATGTTTACAGTTTAGTAGCCAATGTTTTCTAATTTCGAAATAACAAGGTGATGAACTTCAGGTCTTGATTCTCTTCAATATTGACTCCTTACTGATTTTTTCATTTTTTTCATTTTTTTTTACTGCTTTTTCTTTCTAGTTCACTCTATTTCAGAAAAGCAAAGAAAATTTGAAATCCTATCAGCATTTATTAGATTTAAAGTTTTAAAATTAGGAATTCTCAGATCAACTACTTATTTTCAAATTAAAATAAATGAAACATTTTTAAATTACTATTGAAATATCACTAAGGTAAATTTTATTAAAGGCTTATAAAATAAGGTATAAAAATATGTGTATCTCTAAATTTACTTTTTTTGGGTTATCTTCATGGCTCAGTCAGTTTTTATAGAGATATAGTGAAGTTCCTCTGTCATGCTATCATGAGAATAAAACAAAACAAGGACTGTTTGGCATAATAGGCAGCCTGGACACACTTTTAAATGGATCAGTTCATTTAATTAATATTTATCAAGAGCCCAGACAGAGCCTGGCAGTCAATGAAGTGCCAGCCATTCCTACCCTCACTGCCTCTTTGCCATCTGCTACACATGGAATGGTAGGCAGCCAATCTCTTCAGAATGAGAAATTATGTTCCTAGATTTTCACGTCTTATGCTTCCAATTCTTTGACTGCTTCTATTGTTTTTTTACATGAATTCATAATACATATGACTTATACTCAAATTTTTATTTGTCTACATGTCAGCTTAATGTTAATTATATTTCCCTATATTTTGCTTTTTCACTGACTCCTAGATTTTCATATAAGTGGAATCTCATATTTCTAATGATAATAGAGATATATTTATGGAAATGGTTGTCTCACAGAATCAAGGCAGTCAAGACTTACAAAGAAGAAGGCTTTTCTTTTCAAATTGTCTTAGCAGTCACAAAAAACTTAATTAATGCACCATATCTGTTGCCACTTATCCTTCTTTTGCTATTCTAGTGTTCCTTTGCCACCTACAGAACAACCATGCATCCCAATTAAAGAAAGACCTACTTCTTCAAATGATCTTCAAACAACTGCCCATAGTCAGATAGTGTTGTTGACCAAAATAACAGCTCTCCATCTGTAGATGTGGACTTCCCTTATTTTCTCTTGTTTCAGCGCTTCCTGGTGAATATTCTAGCTCTGAAAACCCTGAGTTAAAGCAACCTCAAACCTACAGTTTTGACCTTTGTCAATATATCTAGCAATATTGGTGCATAAATCCTCCAACACACTAAAGGACTGTTCTCTTTAAATGCTGAGGTCATGACTCTGCAAACTTACCACTACTCTCCCATTTCCCAGTTCTATTCTACTCTTCCATTGTTTTTATGTAGCTTTCTTAAAAATTTTTTTCTTTGATCATGGTTTATCATTATTTATTTTTCAAGATGTGTACCTATTTTTCCTAATGAATCATACTTGATAAAAAAATGTATATGTGGAATATACCATTCTTTTCCTTCACTTTTTGACAAAGGCCTAAATACATTGGATTCAAATTAACACCGTGAGCATAGAATCTATCTGACTCTGTTTTCCAAAGTGAGGATGCTTAAGGAAAAGTGAATAACTATTCATGGTAAAATCCATTTCCAACTCCTAAATTTTCATCCTCAAGTTCTCTAAAAATTGTAGTTGATTTAATCATAGAACTGAGAAATTTAAGAATCAATGGAACTTTTCATTCAAAAAAGTTAAAGAGAAACAGAAAAATGTAAATATATTCTGCAAGTAATGACAGATTTTATTTTAGACTTTTTGATGCTTTAGATCAATTACTCAAGTTTCTTTAGAGAGAATATTCTCCTAAATTTTTGTGTCAAGTTTCTAGAAGCCACATAAATGATTTGATATCACAAGTTTCTTTGAGAATTCTTCATCAAGAATAAGATTTTCTATGAATGAGAAATGCACGCAGAAAACTTGTGATGGACCAGGGTTAAATCCCCTGCAACCAATATGATCCCAAAGCCTGGAGCCAGAAGCTATTTCTGTTAGCAGGGCCAGAAGTAACCCCTGAGAGCTGCCAGGTGTGGCCCATTAACCAAATTTTAAAAAAAATAAAGAAAAAAAGAAAATG
Source organism: Suncus etruscus (assembly GCF_024139225.1). Lineage (NCBI taxonomy): Eukaryota > Metazoa > Chordata > Mammalia > Eulipotyphla > Soricidae > Suncus > Suncus etruscus. Next base: position 107,875,560 of record NC_064848.1, read on the forward strand.
CTCATATAAACTTTATTTTTGGTTTTATTCATTTGTGAAGTAGTAATGTTTACTTTACTACTTTGGTTAATGCAGTGATAATACCTGTGGGGTTTTTTTCTTAGCAAGTTGCTTATTTACTGATACATAAAGTAAAAAACATTTAAAGACAACCTAAAGTTGTTATTACCCTTTAGGGCCATTTTGAGATAAGTGTTTTAGAGAATTAGTAAGATTATTAGTATAATCATTTTATATTTTTTATTTTTTTATTTAAACAACTTTATTATATACATGATTGTGTTTGGGTTTCAGTCATTTAAAGAACACTACCCATCACCAGTGCAACATTCCCATCACGAATGTCCCAAATCTTCCTCCTCCCCACCCAACTCCCGCCTGTACTCTAGACAGGATTTCTATTTCCCTCCTATATTCTCTTTATTAGGATAGTTCAAAATGTAGTTATTTCTCTAATTAAATTCATGCCTGTTTGTGGCGAGCTTCATGAGGTAAGCTGTAACTTCCAGCTCTTGTCTCTTTTGTGTCTGAAAGTTATTGCAAGAATGTCTTTCATTTTTCTTAAAACCCATAGATGAGTGAGACCATTCTGCGTCTTTCTCTCTCTCTCTCTCTGACTTATTTCACTCAGCATAATAGATTGCATGTACATCCATGTATAGGAAAATTTCATGACTTGATCTCTCCTGAAGGCTGCATAATATTCCATTGTGTATATGTACCACAGTTTCTTTAGCTATTCATCTGTTGAAGGGTATCTTGGCTGTTTCCAGAGTCTTGCTATGGTAAATAGTGCTGCAATGAAAATAGGTGTAAAGAATGAATTTTTGTATTGTATTTTTCTGTTCCTAGGGTATATTTCTAGGAATGGTACAGCTGGGTTGTATGGGAGCACGAGTTCCAGATTTTGGAGGAATCTCCATATTGCTTTCCATAAAGGTTGAAGTAGGCGGCATTCCCACCAGCAGTGGATAAGAGTTCCTTTCTCTCCACAACCCCGCCAACATTGCTTGTTCTCATTCTTTGTGATGTGTGCCAATCTCTGGGGTGTGAGGTGGTACCTCATAGTTGTTTTGATTTGCATCTCCCTGATGATTAGTGATGTGGAACATTTTTTCATGTGTCTTTTGGCCATTTGTATTTCTTCTTTGTCAAAGTGTATGTCCATTTCTTCTCCCCATGTTTTGATGGAATTAGATGTTTTTTTCTTATAAATTTCTGTCAGGGCCTTGTATATTTTTGAGATTAGCCCCTTGTCTGATGGGTATTGGGTGAATAGTTTCTCCCACTCAGTGGGGGGCTCTTGTATCCTGGGCGCTATTTCTTTTGAGGTGCAGAAGTTTCTCAGCTTAATATATTCCCATCTGTTAATCTCTGTTTTCACTTGCTTGGAGAGTGCAGTTTCCTCTTTGAAGATGCCTTTAGTCTCAATGTCCTGGAGTGTTTTGCCTATGTGTTGTTCTATATATCTTATGGTATCGGGTCTAATATCGAGGTTTTTAATCTATTTGGATTTAACCTTCATACATGATGTTAGCTGGTGGTCTATGTTCAATTTTTTGCAAGTGGCTATCCAGTTGTGCCAACACCACTTGTTGAAGAGGCTTTCTTTGTTCCATTTAGGATTTCTTGCTCCTTTATCAAAAATTAGGTGATTGTCTGGGGAACATTCTCTGAGTATTCAAGCCTATTCCACTAATCAGAGGGTCTGTCTTAATTCCAATACCACGAAAAAAGAAAATTACAGACCAATATCGCTGATGAATGCAGATGCAAAGATCCTCAACAAAATCCTGGCAAATAGGATTCAGTGCCTCATTAAGAAGAAAATTCACTACGATCAAGTAGGTTTCATCCCAGGAATGCAAGGATGGTTTAACATCCATAAATCTATCAACATAATACATCAACAACAAGAGAAATAAAAATATCATGATCATATCAATAGATGCAGAGAAAGCATTTGATAAGGTCCAACACCCATTCTTGATCAAAACTCTCAGCAAGATGGGAATGGAAGGAACCTTTCTCAATATAGTTAAGGCCATCTACCACAAGCCAGAGGCAAATATTGTCCTCAATGGAGAAAAACTGAAAGCCTTTCCTCTAAATTCTGGCACAAGACAAGGCTGTCCTCTCTCACCACTCCTATTCAACATAGCACTGGAAGTACTTGCTATAGCGATTAGGCAAGAAAAGGATATCAAGGGAATCCAGATAGGAAAGGAAGAAGTCAAGCTCTCGCTGTTTGCAGATGACATGATACTCTACCTAGAAAACCCTAAAGTCTCTACGAAAAAGCTTCTAGAAACTAGAAACAATAGACTCATATAGCAAGGTGGCAGGCTACAAAATTAACACACAAAAATCAATGGCCTTTCTATACACCAATAGTAATAAGAAAGAAATGGACATTAAGAAAACAACCCCATTTACAGTAGTGCCACACAAACTCAAATATCTTGGAATCAACTTGACTAAATATGTGAAGGACCTATACAAAGAAACTATAAAACTCTGCTCCAAGAAATAAGAGAGGACACACAGAAATGGAAGCACATACCCTGCTCATGGATTGGCAGGATTACCATCATCAAAATGGCAATACTCCCGAAAGCATTGTACAGATTTAATGCGATCCCTCTAATGATAACCATGACATTCTTCAAAGAAGTGGATCAGGCACTTTTGAAATTCATTTGGAACAATAAACACCCTAGAATAGCTAAAGCAATCATTGTAAAAAGAATATGGGAGGAATTACTTTCCCCAACTTTAAACTGTACTACAAAGCAATAGTTAGTGTAATCATTTTAAAAATCACTGTGATATAAACAAATCTTTGACTAAATAGTTAAGTTAGATATCTCATGAAATAGTTAAATCAGTTATTAAGTATGTTATCAGAGTGGTACCAGTTCATTCAAATCAACTGTATTATTAAATCTTAAACTAGTATGGATTAATATCTATGTTTACAGAAGTTGAGTTGATAGGCACAAAGTGAAGGACATAGGTAACTTTGGAATGTCATTGAAACAAAATCTTAATAACATTTACTTTAAAGAAACAGAACCACACTGATGTTTTATCTTGGTTATTTCTCCAGAACATATTAACTCTAAATAAAAAAAATACATATTATATCATAAAAATATGTAAAGTTTAGATGGGATTTGATTTTAAAATTAATTGTAAAATTAATTACACAATTTTGTAATTGTGGCAAATATTCTAAGTCTATCTTAAGACTATTCAGATTTTGAGAAAAGTTTTGATTTTATGTTCCATTGATGAGTGATACTTTTCAAATCAATTAATTCATTTTATTTTTGTTCCTTATAAATGCAGAAATATGCATGATGTGGCATATTTTTCATGATGCAAACATTTACAAGTTATTAATTTCCTTTTTAAGCATATATCTATAGTAAATTGAAATTTTTTGTGTTGAAATTAAAAGAAAAATGCACAGACAGATGAAAAAACTATAAAAGCTGAGAAAAGAGAAATATATTCAAGTATGCAAATTTAATTATTAAAATTAATTTAAGTATAAAAACTAAACTAGTGTTTATAAATATTATATTTGCAAGGTACTATCATTCAATGCATCTGTGATTTTGTTAAATTTTTGACCCATTTTCTTTCCTTGCTGACAAAATAAAAAATTAAGAAAACAAAAGTGTTTTTTTTAAACTGTAAAAAATGATGACAAGATTAAGGTTTGGGTCAGAATTTTTTTAGGAAAAAGTAAAGCTATATTTATTCATAAGGCCATATAATAATAATGAGACCAATACAATCTTTGTAGATACACTATGCTGAGGGAAACTGCATATTCCAATAATTTATGCAACAAAATAATTTCATACTTTTTTTTTTGGTTTTTGGGCCACACCCAGTGATGATCAGGGGTTACTCTTAGCTATGTGCTCAGAAATTGTTCCTGGCTTAGGGGACCATATGGGATGGATGCAAGAGAATGAACCATGGTTCCTCCTAGGTCAGCCACGTGCAAGGCAAAAGTCTCACTACTGTGCCACCGCTCCAACCCTTTTAATAAGCCCTTTAAAATAAACTTTAAAAATGTATGAAATTGGGGTCGAAGAGGTGGCACTGCGGTAGGGCTTTTGCCTTGCACATGGCTGACCTAGGACAGTCTGGGATTCGTTCCGAGTCCCATATGGTCCCCCAAGCCAGGAACAATTTCAAAGGAAGGAACTCTCATTCACTGATGGTAGGAATGCCCTCTAGTTCAGCCTTTTTGGTAAACAATATGGATATTCCTCAAAAAACTGGAAATTGAGCTCATATAATCCAACAATACCACTATTAGGGATATACCCTAGGAACACAAAAAACACGATACAAAAATGCCTTATGCATTCCTATGTTCATTGCAGCTCTATTTACGATAGCCAGAATCTGGAAGCAACCCAGATGCCCATCAACAGATGACTGGCGAAAGAAACCGTGGTACATAAACACTATGAAATACTATGTAGCTGTCAGGAAAATAAAGTCATAAAATTTTCCTGTATGTGGAGTGAAATGATAGGGGGAAAGACCCATAATAGTCTCACTCATTTGTGTGATTTAAGAAAAATATAAGACAGTATGGTAATAATATCCAGAGACAATAGAGATGAGGGCTAGAAGGAGCAGTCCATGATATGAAGTTTACCAGAAAGACTGGTGAGTGCTGTTAGAGAAATAACTACATTAACAATGATCATAACAATGCTAGTGTGTTAGTGAGAGAAATAGAATGCCTGTCTCAAAGATTGGCAGGGGTTGAGAGAAGAGGAACATGGTGTGTGTATTGGGGAGGGGGGAGCATTGGTGGCGGGAAGGTTACACTGGTGAAGGGGGGGTGTATTTTTTATGATGAAATCTAACTACAGACATGTTTGTAATCATGATGCCTGAATAAAGATATTTTCAAAAAGAGGGGCCGTAGAGATAGCATAGAGGTAAGGCTTTTGTCTTGCATGCAGAAGGACGGTGGTTCGAATCCCAGCACATGGTCTGCCCAAGCCTGCCAGGAGCGATCTGAGCAGAGAGCCAGGAGTAACCCCTGAGCACTGCCAGGTGTGACAGAACAAAGAAAAAAAGGAATATTAAGAAGCAGAGACTATGTAGATGGTGAGAGTGAGTAAATAAATATTTCTGTAATACAATTGACTTATTTTCATTAGTCAATTAAGAATCTAACAATTAAAAATGTTCTTATTGGATAAAATAAACAGGTTCTTTGTTTTACTATTTTTATTTACTGATGCTTATATGTAGCTCAAAGCAGATGTTATACATTTTATTGATGATTTGGCAAATTATACTATTTTTTTACTGCACACATTTATTTCTTGGGTTTTACATTTGTATTGGCTTCTAACCCTCTTAAAAAATCAGCCCACAATGCAAAGCATAGCCACAATCTATGCCACGCCCATGGAAGGAATTTTTAATATCATGGTCTTAAAGTACTTAATGCCTGACATTGTCATCACTTCTTATTGTTGATATATAAAATTTGAAACATTTTTTTGAAGATCTGTAAAATCCTATCCAATATAATGAATAAACATTGAAATCAGCATCATCTACAAAATGTGGCTTTTGTATCCATTGCCTCGTTCCCTTTCCATCTTCAAAAGTATGCTGGGGTAAAGCTGAGCAATTGTTATGACATTCAGTGTGGTAATTTGGTATATGCTAGTCATAGTGATAATTGAAATACATTGGGGAAAATAACATTCATATGATTACATGTATATGATTAAAAAAACCTTAATTGCCTCAGTCTCTTATTTATATTCAATGAGAAAAAGTGGATGCATAGAGAATCCAAAAACACTTCAGAAAATACTAAAAAAGATTCCATTTCCAAATTGTTTAAGAAGTAATACAAATAGATCCATTATTCTTTACAAGATGACTGGGTTATGAGTATGGTTTATGGGATAGAAAATGAAATATAGTCGCTTCCATAATTAACTAGTGAAAAGAGAATCATGACACTTATGCCTCCTTTTTTGGTTCTGTTTTATTTATAAAAACAACCTAGCCTTTTTGCTTAAGTTAAAGTATAAAAATGTTTAATATTTCTCAAAAAGGAAGAGGAATAGTATGAAAAATCTGTACTTCACTCCTCAGAAATTACATTTTAAGAGCTTTTATAGATGTATAGCAGAAGTCAAACAAATAATTTGGAAGAGAAGTAATGAATTTAAAAAAATCAATGTGAACTCAATAAAAGTTTTTCAATTCCATCATTCAGGATTTGGATGGGGAGGGGGCAAGAATTTCCAATATGCTGTAACAAGATTACATAACAAATAAGAACTACTCAGTCACAAAGAAACCCTCAGTGGCAAGTAGAAAAGATACTTTTGGTGGTAGGATTTAAATTGGAATACATTAATGCTTCACTCAAATGCCACATGTAGTAGTATTAATTTTAAAACTCTATTAGTAGCAAAACATGCAATTAAATTTCAGTGGAGAAATCTAATAATTTCAAGGAAAATGCTTTAGACATGTACAAATATAATTTTAAAGTACCACCCATAAAAATATTCTAGAATAAATGGTAGTGGATTGTCACAGTGTGTATTTGTGTGTACTTTCAGCCATCTTTTTATATTTATGTGTTACTTTAGGTTATATAATAACTTACCATTTCTCATTTAAAATTCAACATAGGGGCAGAGAGATAGCACATGGGTATAGGGCATTTGCCTTGTACTTGGCCAACCCAGGACACTGAGTACTGCTGAGTGTGCCCCCCAAATATAAAATCACATGTAAATAAAAAATAATTTTCCCAGTGTCCATGCATAATCACAAAGAACCTACTTTTTCATAGTGTGTGAGTCTTTGATTTTTTTATTAATATCTTTATTTAAGCACCGTTGTTACAAACATGTTTGTAGTTGGGTTTAGTTATATAAAAGGACACCCCCCTAAACCAGTGCATTATTTCCACCTCAATGCCCCCCAACTCCCTCCTCCCCAACCACTGCCTGTATTCCAGGAGGTATTCAATTTCTCTCACTGATTACCATTGTAATGATAGTTGTTAGTGTAGTTATTTCTCTAACTGTACTCACCACTCTTTTTGGTAAGCTTCATACCATGGGCCATTCCTTCCAGCCCTCATCTATATAGTTTCTGGGTATTATTAAAATAATGTCTTTTATTTTTTTTAAATCCCATAGAGACAATTACTTTCAAATTTATTAATATTACAAAGTTTGAATCAGGTCCAAGGCCAAATTGACTGATTTCAAACTGATACTCTTTCTCGGGTTCCTTAAATCACTATATTGAAGTAACTTCCCCTACTTAGTCCTAATCAACTTACAGTTATTTAGTTCCCTAAACAACGCCATTCTCTTTATGAGTAGCCTTAGAAAACTCCTACTTATGCTGATTTATTTATGGGGAATACTTTTATTTTTTTTATCAGTCAGTGCATTTCAGCCTTGTAAGAGATTATCTTTGACTGACTAAACATGACTTAGAAATTATGCAGAGGAAGACAACATCTTTCCAGGTTATGAATTCTATCACAGTTTCTTAAACTATTTTTTACAGTTACAGTTGCAAGTGTGTTTTTGTCATTAATATTTATGAGTTAAAATATTCAAATAAAAATTAACTAATGTAGTCCTGTAAAATAAGCCCTATATTCCAAAGGACTATTTATTGATTTAAAACTCAACTATTTTATTCAGATGACCACCATAAAGCTAATGTTTGTGCTGATTAGAAGTGCATTTATTCCAGCCTATATTTCTTCCTCCAATTCCTAAGTGTAGAAGATGTGGATGTATAAAAGCCTTTCAAAGCCTTTTGATTTGAAATTGTCCTGGCAGTTTTTGTTACTTGCCTTAGTTAACAACTCAGCTCTCTTATTTATTTTTTTTTCTATTTACCATGCCTGTGTGTGTAACATTTTCCAGACCAAAAATCTGGCAGAAATTTCTAAAACAATAGTCAGGAGTGATATTACTGTGGGATGCCCTTACATTCAGAGTCTATGGAATGTGTGGTTTGTATTTTAATCTAGGTGGGTATGCTGAGTAATTCTATACTATTATGAATCCCTTAGAGGAAGTGGTTATAGAATTTAAGGTTGGAAAATGTGTGTTTATGTATTCATAAAGTAGATATACATATATACCAGTCTTGGTAAAATCTACATAATTTTTATTTTAATGCTGAATTTAGCATTGTGAGAAAAATAAATAGCTATTCTGTTGAGAAGATGAAAATTCCAAGGGAAATTGGTAGATGCTCAAATAAGTTCTCAATATTTTATCTATCTATTTTGTAATTTCCTGTTCCTGTGATTGGTTTCAAACTATTTCAATTCTTGGTAATTATATTTGCCCCCAGCCAACTATACCGAAACTTTTTTCAGCCTCATTTGGACAGTTTCAATGTGTTCTCCTTAACAATTTATTTACAGTCAATTTTGGTATAATTGAATTTTTTGAAGTCGTGTATTGGACTGTGACAGAGTGATTGATAGTGGTACTTTAATAGTGCATGCAATGTGGTAACATTTGAATAGATTTGAAATAGGCATTTAAACCAACATCACCTCAATAAAACTTTTAAAATTCAAACTTAAATTAAATTACTTACTTCACAAAAGTGAAATGTACTGAAAAGAGAATGAGTGGAGTCTGGACATTGGAAACTGGTCCTGTTCCTGCTTCTTCTTACTGAATCCAACTCCTTTGCCTTGGAAAAATACTTATAAACTTCAGGTTTTAAATTAAATTACCTTTAAATTCAAAGAGTTTGAATAAATAATCTTTTGTGTATTTAACTGAGTTTACAAGAGAAATGTATTTAGGTTCAAAATTGAATCATTTCAGACTTTTTTCCATCCACTCCCAGTTTTTCATAGTTTTTTTTTCCTTCTCTCTCTATTCTCAGTAGAATAGAGTAGACTAGTAGATTATAATAAGTAGAATAGAATTGACCTTCCTGTTCTCCTCACTGCACATAAAATTCCCTTCTGAGGTTTGTTTTCTTCCTGTTTTTCTAACTTATCTCTTATTCTCATTAGCTAAAAGTATGATAAATGATTCATAGAACATTCACAAAAGTATAACTAATCTTATACTGCTTATTTTCCAGAATGTTTTCATTTAAACCAAAAACAATAAAAACTTAATTCAGGCCTTCAGGTCCTGAGAGTGTACAAGGCATTTTCCATTCAGGTTGCTGTGCCAGGTTCAATACCGAGCACCTGTAGAAGTGATTCCTGAGTGCAGAGCCAGGAGTAATACATGAGCACAGCTGGATGTGGTATAAAATCCAAATGAAATTTAAAAATCAATCTAAAAAATGTAACTGTTAACAGATATTTTTAAAACAAGGTAGTTAAAGAGAATGGAGAATGCTTTCTAACATTTATTATAGTTACATATGTGCTTTGATTTAATAATAAATTGTACCTTATCTACATAAATTTTCAAGAGCAATACAAAACTCAAAAAAATACTGTCCTATATCCAAAATTTTTATAAAAAGGAAGAAATTTATAAAATTTATAAAAGTACAAGTTAAAACTATAGCATATATTTTATAATTGAAATTTTAATTTATCAGGAAATAAACTATACTTTTCACTAATAGGCATTCCTAATAAAATGCATTACTATTCTTTGTCTCAAAAGTAGGTAAAAATTTATGCTAAGAAATCAAATTTTGCATCCAAGGTTGTCTATGACATCACCTGGAAGCAATCCTCTACCAGGGAAGACCCTACCACTGCTCTGACATCTACCTACTCAAAAGAGACTTCCCTTAACACTGAGAAGACTTAACATCAACAACGACCAGCTTACTGAACAGGGCTTTCTGCATTGCCCTTTAATTGTGAGGTGAAACTAGAGGATGCTCCACACCAGCCTGACTTTAATGTAGGATATGCAGATCCCAGGATCTTTAATACAAAAACCTGATGCCAACAATAGAGACTGCGTGAAAAAAAAAACAAAACTTATTGACACTACAGACAATGACTTGGATTGAACAAACTAGTTTGCCTGGAACCTAGAGTTGGTCTTATGCCAGGAAACTTCAGGGGTAGAGTCTCCTTGTATTTAGGCCAAGGCTTTTCCTTTCCATGTCCCCCATATTTTGGTGGGTCTATGCAAACAATACTTGCCACTCTAATACTTGCCATTTACTGTGCTCCTTTGTCTCTAAACCTTAAAAAAAAACTTAAACTTTTGATGTTAACTCAAACTAATATGCATATGCATGAAAATGTAAAAAAAAATACTATGCCTTCAATGTTTAAGGAGTCACATAAATTTCATGGCTTTAGAATGCTTTGTGTACTGCTAAGAAATGTTATATAATGTACTACAATCTGGAGACTTGTGGACAAAGTAATTGTACATGGGTTCTGTTTTATCTTTCTTAATGTTCTTGGAATGTAAATTCAAAATTTAGGCGTCAGCAAAGGGATTTCTTCTGAGAACTCTGTATATGGGTGATTGTCCTTCCCCTGTAACTTTACCTTATCCTCTTTCTTTGCATCATTGTTATCATAATTAAAAATAAAAAAAAATAGTCAAATTTTGGGCCGGAGAGAAAGCATGGAGGTAAGGTGTTTGCCTTGCATGCAGAAAGACGGAGGTTCGAATACCAGTATGCCATATGATCCCCCCAGCCTGCCAGGAGCAATTTCTGAGCATAAAGCCAGGAGTAATCCCTGAGTGCTGCCAGGAGTGACCCAAAAACAAAAAAAAAGAAGTCAAATTTTAGAGGTGGGGAAAACTTACATAATTTTATACAAAAACAAATATTATACTGATAATATATTTAAAAAATTATCTATAAAACAATCAATGGTAGCTTAAATATATATGCTTAAGTTTATTAATAAGTTAATATTGGTCTTTATATTGATTTTATAATAATAATTACTCTGCTTATCATAATCTAAACTTTAACTATGAATCCAAAAATCAAACTTTGATTGTAAGAGAATCAAAACAGTATAATTTTGCATTTTGTTAGTAATATAGTAAATGATAAAAATTATCAGGAAAATTGTAGATGTTCAAATAAATTCTCAACATTTATCTATTTTATAATAAATGAGAGGACCATAAATATTTCACTCAAAAATTAAGTGGTTAAATATTGCATAGATGTTAATTTTAGAAAAATGTTTAATGGATTTTGTTCTCTTTAGAAGCATCATTCATTTCAGTATAGATATTAATAAAAATGGTGTCAGATGCATCAAATGCAATAGATTAAGTTACTAAATTTTTTCTATAAACTTTATCATTAGTCATCATGGAAATTAAAACCCAAATCTGGTGTAGCACATGTCAGGCTATTTTTCCAAGTATGTTGAATAAATGTTCTTTTTCAGTGATTTTTCAAATTACTCTTAGCATATTTTATTTTATAAATAAAATCCTACAAGGAACAACAACAATGGATAAAATAAAACATAAAAAACAGATCAACTCTTTCTCACATATCTCAAGCACTATAGACATCTAAAAATCGCTTCTGAAGTCTTCCGTACACCACAAAGGCACTGAGGGGAGAGTAAATGGACATGCAAGGAGTCTATAGTTATTCCCATGACAGTATACTTCAAGGATGGAGAAACCCTGTATCTTTTAGGCCAAGAAATTCCCTTTCTAATGTCCCCAATATTTACTGTGCCTATGAAGGAAAAAAGAAAGAAAAAAAAGAGACCAGAGAGATAGCATGGAGGTAAAGTGCTTGCCTTTCATGCAGAAGGTCATCAGTTTGAATTCCGGCGTCCCATATGGTCCCCTGTGCCTGCCAGGAGCAATTTCTGAGCATGGAGCCAGGAGTAACCCCTAAGCACTGCTGGGTGTGACCCAAAAACCACAAAAAAAAAAAGAAAGAAAGAAAGAAAAAGAAAGAAAGAAAGAAAGAAAAAGAAAGAAAGAAAGAAAGAAAGAAAGAAAGAAAGAAAGAAAGAAAGAAAGAAAGAAAGAAAGAAAGAAAGAAAGAAAGAAAGAAAGAAAGAAAGAAAGAAAGAAAGAAGGAAGGAAGGAAGGAAGGAAGGAAGGAAGGAAGGAAGGAAGGAAGGAAGGAAGGAAGGAAGGAAGGAAGGAAGGAAGGAAGGAAGGAAGGAAGGAAGGAAGGAAGGAAGGAAAGAAAGAAAGAAAGAAAGAAAGAAAGAAAGAAAGAAAGAAAGAAAGAAAGAAAGAAAGAAAGAAAGAAAGAAAGAAAGAAAAGAAAGGAAAAAAAGCACAAAATAATTTTTTAATTTATTTATCTATTTATTTGCTTTTTTATTTCTTTGTTTTGGTTTGGATATTGAAGTTGTTGTCTCCATTTTTTTTTAATTTTAATAAAAAACTTTATTAAAAAAAAGTAAAACTCCAGGAATAACGAATAAGAACACTAGCACTAGCAATACTGCAACTGTTATGTCCAGAATACTAAGTGAAGTCCCCCTGTACACTATATCCATGGAGAAAACTGTCCAGACTCAGTCCTTTTGGACGCTTTCATACAGGATCAAATGACCAAAAGGTACTCTTCTGGGAGATTCATCTTGTTCAGGGCAGAGAGCTAGACCTCTAACTCCTGGATGAACTGGGCTTGCTGAGGAAGCAAGTAATTCTCCACGAAGCTGCTTAGGTTGGTGTCATACATTTCGGTTCCCAGCTGTTGCAGATCTAGCAGATGACCATTGACAGTCCTGTGCAGAATCAAGACGAACTCTATGGCATTCAAGCCCCTCTCACAGTCAGCTTTCTGGGGCTTTTGGATTTCATAGAAGCACAACTGGAACCCAAGCTCGTTCTGCAGCTTTATCCGCTTACCTGCTTGGCCCTGCACTCCATTTTTTTTCCTTTTTGTGCTCTATTATGTTTTTATTTCAGGACCGTGGCTATTATGTGGTGCTTGTCTTTATTGCTGTAGTGCTCATGGGATTTTTTATTTGATATTTCCTTTTGTATTGCTGTGGTGTTTCACTTCCTTTTTTCTTTTCTTCTCTCAAACTGAGGTTGAGAGCCTCTAGAAGGACTCTGCCCATTTTCAGCTTATTTAATTTTTACCCCATTTTATTGCTTTTCTTTTTTTCAAACAAAACAACATAACGAACTATATAGTTCTGCCTCTCAAATAGAGGAGGAAATAATGAAGAGTACCAAGACCAAACAGTTGTATGATCACTAAGTAGTAAGCCAGACACAGAGGGGACCACTTATTTTAGCAGCACGAGGGGAGAGGGTGAGGAATATGGGATGCAAGATGGGAACAGGGGTGGGGAGAGGACAACTTTGGTGATGGGAATGCCCCTGATTTAATGTTAATATGTACCTAAAATATTATTGTGAAAGATATGTAAGCCGCTTTGGTCAAAATAAAAATTATAAAAAAAAATAATCACTTCTGAGACCTAAAGGTTTTCCAAGGAATCTAGTTCCAAATTTAGCTTTGGATATATCATATTAATATATGTAAAGCAAAATCTACAAATAAAAATAAAAATATTAACTTGTACCTATTGGATGTTAATTCTCAAAGGATACAAATAGATTATTGGAAGCTAAAAATAAATTCTTGTGCTCTGTAAAAAATGTAAATTTGTGTAATTTCTATAAATATAATACAAGTTTCTTTAAAAACCTTAAAATAGAACTGCCATATAATTTAGAAATTCTACCTCTAAATACATATAACTATCATAAACTAATACATAAACTATCATCTTTACTAAACAGCTCTACCCTCATGTTCATTGTAACATTAACCAAAATAAGGGCTGCAGTGGTGGCGCAGCTGTAGACGTTTGCCTTGCATGCAGCTTACCCGGATGGACCTTGGTTCGATTCCCAGAGCTCCATATGATCCCCCACGCCAGGAGCGATTTCTGAGTGCATAGCCACCCCTGAGCATCTCTGGGTGTGGCCCAAAAACCAAAAAACAAAACCAAAAAAACAAACATTATTTATAATACCCAGTAATGCTAGCAACATAAGTATACACTGATGGATGGATGACTGTATTATATACACATATATGCATATGTAATAAAATATATTCTGTCATTAAAAATTATTTAATTTATAATAGAAAAGCTTATATCTTATAACATTTTTATAAAACATGTGTTTTGTAACATATGTAGATATGTTAATAATAAAAAATGCTCAAGGAATTGGACAAATTAATTGATTTATACTTGGATTGAACATTTTTAACATTCTTAGATGTGATAATTTCCTAGACATTGTCATAGGACCCAGAATACAGACATATTAATTTTGTTTTATTACCTTAAAGAATACAAAGAATACAAAGCAAAATCTGGAAAGATCCAGGCCCAGGTTCCTTAGTGTTCTTATACAATGTAGCCTTAGTAGAGACAATTAATTTCCCCAGCAATAAATCATAACAACATGTGAAAAATGCTACCTAAAAGAAATATTCATTAAAGCCTCAGTGCTCATACTTGATTTTAGAGGCTGAACATGAATAAATATCCCCTGCCTGTCATGTAAACATATTCAGACTACTAGGAGAAAAGCAGAGGGTAAGCATAAATCATATTGCTAGAACAAATGGTTTAGACTCAAGTGGTTATTCTAATCAGCAAATGGTGGAAACCATCCAAATTTAATTTCCCAGATGCCAGGCACGTGCCAAGAGTATAAACACACATTTGAAATATAACATAATACATTAAATGTTTTCTGCACAATTTTGACTCACCCATATTGCTTTTCATGCTGTATGACATAATATCTTTAAGGAGATTGATGAAAAGCGAATCTTATATTAGGAAATAGTAGTTACCAAACTTAAGCTTATTATATTATATTTATATTTATATGTCATATTATATCATTATTGTTTGTAATATGTTGTATTATAATATCACATATGCTGTATGATATGATTAATATAGTATGTTATAATTAATATAATACTCATATAAAACAGGAATAAAGGGATTTTTACCACTTTGACCATATTCTAAGCTGTAGAATAAGCGTTCTCTAAAATGTAGATAAAATATTCCTTAAAATTTAAAATAATCTTAACCAAGAAATGATAAAGATTATGAAAATACTTAAACTCTAGCAAAGTATTTTCTTCCACCACAATGTAAGCAACCATAAGAGGACAAACACAAAAGTACATATGGATTTCTAAATGAATAAATCATCAAAAATATGATGAACTTTAAATAACTTAGGTTCTAAAATTAATCTTTATAGTCATAAATACTAAGGGTTATATGTCACAAACTTTTAAAATATTTTAATTTTTCAGCAATATTGTTACTCTTTTTTGATAATTTGGTTGAAATATTTTTCTTTAGACAAATTATCTATACTTGAAATCAAAATATAGTATAAATCCTTAAATAACTTTGTCAACTCAATGCCTATATAGAATAAAAGCCAATAAACTATTTTTATTTTATTAGTTTATTGATAATTTTAAATAAAACTAATTTAAATAGTTCAATGTTATGTTTTAATGCATAAGAACCTCAAAGGCAGGAACATTGCCTTTACAGTATTTTGTTATCTAAAGGTGTTCAGTAAAAACTCTCTGCTCTACTATGTTAGTTGCAGCACTACTTACAAAATCCAGAATCTGGAAACAACCCCAAAGCATGAGAACAGATGAGTGGTTAAAGAAACTGTGCTACATTGGAATATTATGCAGTTCTGAGGAAAAATGAAGTCATGAAATTTGCTTGTACATGAATATGTAGAGTAGTATACTGAATAAAATGAGTCAGAGGGAAAAGGATAGACAGAAAATAATCTCACTCCTTTGTGGTATATAAGTAAAATGAAAGTCAGGTTTTTTGTTTTGTTTTGTTTGTTTTTGTTTTTTGTTTGTTTTTGCTTTTTGGGTCACACCCGGTGACACTCAGGGGTGGTTACTCCTGGCTAGGGGACAATACGCGACGCCAGGGGATCAGACCTCATGTGCAAGGCAAACGCCCTACCACCTGAGTTATAACTCTGGCTCCAAAAGACAGTATGGTAATAATAACTAGAGATAATAGAAATGAGGGCCACGAGGACTAGTGCATGGTAGGAAGCTTACCACAAAGAGAAGTGAGGTGAGTGTAGTTAAGAGTAGAGAATGAACCACTATGACAATGATAGTTGAAACTGGTCACTCTGGACAAGAACTGGGTGTTAAAAGAGGACAATGTGACACGCATGGTATCCCTTAATTAACAATAGTGTAACCACCAAATCAAAATAGAGAGACAGAGAGTGAACGAGTGAGTCAGAGAGAGAGGGGGGGGGGAATTATTATAAAGAGGAAGAGAAAAACAGAATAGCAAAATGCCTACAGGTTGAGTTATGGGTAGAGAAAGTGGGAGGAAAACTAGGGATTGGTGGCAGCAAAAGTTTACTGGTGAAGGGTGGTGTGCATTCTATGACTGAAAATTATAAACAATTTTGTGAACACAGTACTTAAAGTAATTATTAAAAATAAATAAGTGTTCAGTAGATTTTTTTAAAATTATCTCATGTAGCAACACTCAAACATATCAAAAGATAATGAAATGCAACAAACACAAAAATAAACTTATAATCTATGTAAGTTCATAGCTATATATTAGGAAGTACTACCAAATTACAAGTTCCTTTTAATTTCATCATTTTTTTCTTTTCAGTTTTTTTTTTCACTTTTAAACTACATACAGAACTGCTCAGGGTCTTTTCCAGGATGTGCTCAAGGAGGAGCCCTGGTAATATATGGAGAATTATATATGGTATAGGTATTCAAACTAGAGTTGGTGGTACACAAGGCAAACACATTGACCCCTATACTATTTCTCAGACCATTGAGATTTTTATTTTCGTTAATTGAAATAAATTTTAGCAAGGCCCTTTTAATTCATTTGAAGATCCAGTTTGGGTTATATTAGAAAAAGTGACACAGATTACATTTATTTTCTCTTTTTTGTTGAGATGTCACTATTTACGTTACTGTTAAATATGCTTCTGTAATACTGCCTGCTTATCTCCACTAGTGTCCTAAGGATTCCTCCCATTCATCCCCACAATTCAGATATACTCAGTTCTGTAGGCAAAATGCCCAGTTCGAGTCTCTTTGACCATTTGTTTCTCCATACTGTTTACTTATATCTCAAATATCAAAAAGATCATTATTTGTTTTGGTTTGGGGGATACAGAAGGCAATGCTAGATTTACTCCAGGTTCTGTGCTCTAGAATCTCTTTGGTGTGGCTAAGGGAGTCTAGGAAACAAACTTGGGTATGCCACATTCAAGACAATGCCTTATTACTCCAAGCCAAGAAAAACATCATTTATTTTTAATGAGGTGATAACACTTACACACAGATAGATGAACAAAGCTAAAATTCTTAATTTCCAAACTTTTAAATCAATATCAGTAGATAAAGATCTTTTGAAAGACTATATCTTTTTAGGTATTAAAATTAAAATCAAATGGTATTATTAATTCTATAAAATACAAAAATGAGAATCTTTATTGCATTTATACTTTAAGATTAAAATTTATAGTAAGAAATCTAGTTTGTTCATAACCTATAAAATTATATTTTCAACATTTACATCTTTTCCTGTCTATATTAAAACTCAAAATAATCCTTTATCATTCCCGAACTAGATAATAATGACCAATATTTTAAAAAACTATATAAATGAAGGGAGGAAGAATTATGATACAATGATTTATGATAAAGTTACCAACATGCTGATTTTCTCTTTCATCCCTTTACATGTCCCTCCTACCAAGTATCACCTCAAAAATATGTAGTCATTCCTTTGCTTATGACTGATTATTTTTGTAGTTGTTGCACATGTTTTTAAGTGCTCTCACACTCAGTGTAGTATTCTGGGTTTCACATTTGTATGCAGAAATCTCACGTTTTGCTGTGGTTATAGGGATCGTATCCAGTGTGAACATGCTCAGTGATATGAGAAGTTCTAGGAATAAAACTCATGGCCCAAACATGCAAGACAGGGCCTCTATCCCTGAGCCTCATTTTCTGGCTCTCCAAGTACTATTACTCTTAAATCACACACTAGGAAAATTCTATTTCAAACCTTTTTCTCTTACTACTTTGTCTTCTCAACAATTATCTTGTGCTTTTTACCCATCTGCACCTTACTATGAGAGGGTGAAAACAAAGGCACAGTTATTAGTGTGGAAACAGAATCACAAAGAACAAAGAGTTACATCAAGAACCTTCACATTATCCCTGCTGGTGGAAGTAAACCCTAGATACAATTTCTCAGTCCTTAAATTATCATGATCTTCTGTTGAAATCTGAAAATCACATTTGGGAAATAAAAGAGTCGTTTAGATTCTCAAAGAGGTGGTTTAAGCTAGTAAAGTATGTAGCAAAGATTCAATACAAATGCCTTAATTTTGACAAGTAGTATGTTTAGCTCCTAATAAAAAGTTTATATTAAACATAATTGAATTTCATGACTTCTAGTGATTCTATCTTTGGTATTATCATTTGTTATTTAATGGAAATAGCATTAACCAAGGGCACAAAAATCTAGGTTACAGACAACTAAAACATTTTTCAATTTAGGCAAATAAGCTAGTTTTTAAAGATTAATTTATCTATTTGCAAAATAATCTTTGCCACATTTTAATAAAAAAAGAATTTTAACCCTTAACTCTAGATAGCTATGTGATTTGAATTGGGAATGTTCTGTTCATTTTAGTATATACTTATGGAGAGAAAGCAAAGTGATATTATTGAAATCTTAGTATGGCAATTAATAGAAAAATATGAATTGATCTTTTATATGTTTTGCTATTTTGACAATCTAAACCTAAAACAAAATTAATTAATTTTGCTGGATGTATCTAAATAAGAAATTCAAGCCATTATTTTCAATAAAATACACAGTGAAGTCATACATTTGGTAATGTGGATATTAATTGATGGCAAGCTTTAACAAATTGTAATGGGAAATGTTAGTTATTTTTAATAGCTACCAAATAATAGTTCTCCAGCAATATCTCTTTTCCTTATTAGTTATCTATATTTTGCAGGAGTAAAATTATTTATAATTTGTGGCTAAGAAATTTAAAATTTGTGGCTATGGAATGCATAGTGATAACTCTTCCAATAATTGTCAAACTTGACAACTACAAATAATGTCCACCCAATTTAAGCATTCCAAAATAACATCTATTACCCTTAGTGAACCTAGGTCAGTAATGACTATTCCTTCTGTCACTGCTGACTTACAGAGTCATTAGTGACCTTATGTGTTGGTAGAGGTGCCCTATCACTCCCACAGCAGCTAATATTTTCAGATAGGTTTAAAATTTCCAAGGCAGTTGGGCTCTTCACAATGCAATGAGCATTGATTGATGCACCTGACCATCTATTATTTGTTAGGTAAAAAGCAGTTCATGAATATACTTGAAACATGGTTTAAAACACAGACTTTCCTGGCAGATCAAGGACCTGGAAAGATAAATGTAACAGTGTCAGAGGTAAGTCATAGAGACATCCACATATAGAGATGGAAATGAGCCTTGAATGCCATTGCATTTGTATCACAAATAAATTTCCACCAGAGCTTATCCACCAGAGACATCCCAAGCAACTTACCAAACAAAATGGTTGTAATTAGTCAAACCTTAATGATGAATCACTTCAGTAATTATACAATGGACATTGGATAAAGGTGGAGAAGAGCTTATACGTTGGTTTCAGATTTCAGTATTCTCTTTTCTCAAGATTAAGTGAAAAATTCTAACGCAGCCAACGTTTTGTGGTGGATTGAGTTCAGATATTTTAGAGAGATGAGCCTACCTTCCAAGACTACTTTGAGCAATGCTCACAAACAAGAAGAGGCCAAGTGCCCAAGTCACCAGCTGAGTGAGTGTGTCTGAACCCTAGCCTTTGCTGGGTGCCCCCCCCCCCCGCCACGTGATACTCCCTTTGTGACGTGTGCTCAAAGGCACGGCTTCACAAACCCCTGAGCTGTACCTAGCAATTTGGGCTTTTGCCTGAGTTAGAGATAGCTTTATTGGTCGTCCCTACTTACCTTCGCTTCGTTACTTCCAGATTTACCTACTTTTCCTAATCTAGCCTTCTTCTCTACCTGTGCAGCGGCCCCTGCCAAGGGGGTTGGCCTTCTGGTGCCCCCTGGTGAGAAGCGATCCAGCCCTTGCCTCTCCTCCTCCAGTCCATACATCATGAAAGATCGGAGACTAGAAGACATCTCCACAAATCGCAAGTTCTGGGGTTCCTTTGAGGGCAATTACCCATCACCAAACCCTGGTGCCCCTCCCCTCCATCAGAGAGGTTTGACCTCCCCTATGGATACCCCAATAACTTTGCAGATTCCTGTCCTGGGATCTTACTCAGGAAGCAACAAGAGTTTGTCAGCCGACACCTTCCCCCTCTGCCAAGCTGCCAGATGCAGACACAACACAGCAACCTTGCAACCAAGGTTTCTGGTATGGCACCTGGCCCAGCCAAGGTTAACAACAGCTTTAAGTACCAGGTGCCAGTCTCAGACCTCTGCCAATGATTCAGGGCACTGAGCATTATAGAGGAAAGCACACCTGCCCAAAGTGTCCATTCAGCCATTCAACCCATAAGGTTGAATACAATGTGTATACACACCCAGACCAGAGCAGCTCTAAGGTCGCCACAATACCTAACACTAAAAAACACCTCCTGTGAGTTCCCAGGAGGCATTGGACCATCTGGCCAGAGTCTTGGAGGCCTGAGCCTGGGATCAGAGGAGCAGGACTGCTACCACATCCAGGAGAATTTTCATTTGGGAAAATACCAATATTACAACATAAACTCATTTCTTATGGAAAATGACGTTGCGTGTTAATATATAACTATTATTAAATTTTATAAAGAAATAAGAACCAAAGGAGCAGGAGTCAAAAATTGCCTTATTTTATCATTTCCTCACATCATTTCTGCCATTGACAGTATTTCCTAATTAATAGAAAGTTTCTTTACAGTATAAAAAGAAAAATTAAATGTTTATTTAAGCCAGATATATTGGAATCTGGAGGAGCAAATGTTAGATGACCTCAAGATGTTTTTTCCATGTGTGAAACACGAAGCTGTTAAAATGCTTTGTTCATCAGCATAAGCTTTCTTCCATATTTACCACTACCCCGTAACTGTAAGATTTCTTTGTTATAGCACAAGAGCATTCTTCCTTGGTCCTATAAATGAGACAAATGTACTATAACAGGAACACTTAAATGGAGAGCAGTGAAAAAATAAATAGGCTTTGAAAACTAATATCCCTAAATTTGATTCTATATCTGCCTTTTACTTACTACACTGTTAAATTCTAAATCCCTGTGCTTTAAAAAAAAAAGAAATCTTATAAGATTACATTGTAGGAAAGTAAAAGAACACATTTAAAAGGTATTTTCTAAAGAATCTATTTTTATTAATAGAAATACTCTATCTGATAATTCCAAACACATGTTTCTTAATCTGTTCAGGTTGCAATAACAGAATACCACAGAAAGGGTGTTTTATAAACAATAGGAATGTATATCTAACAGTTCTGGAGTCTGGAAAAATCTACATCAAGGCACTAGAACAGGTGGTGTATGATGAGAGAGAGCTTAAAGATAGCTGTCTTGCTGTGTTCTCATAAGAGTAAAGGAAAGCAAGGAGGTTATTCTCTGGTCTCTTTCATAAGGGCACTAATGCCTTTCATGAGGGCCTGTTCTCACGATTAAATTAACAACCAAAGAACTAGTCCAGATACTCCCTTAATAAAAGGAGTCTGGACTTCACTTCTGAATTAGAAAAGGCTACACAAACATCCCATTTATAACTCACATTATAACTACTTTCACCCTACCTACCCACCTACTATCACTGCCACAATCACTACCACTATCAGAACCACTAAGTTGTGGTTGTTGAAAATCTATTTGGGTCACTAGTCTATATATTCTACTCAGGTTGAAAAATATAATAAATCAGAGGCTGGAGCAATAGCACAGAAAAATAGGGCATTTGCCTTGCACACAGTCAACTCGGGATCATCCCTAGTATCCCTGAGGGTCCCCCAAACATGCAAGGAGAAATTTCTGAGCTCAGAGCCTGGAGTAAGTCATGAGCACCACCAGATGTGGCCCCAAAACCAAAATATATGTGTATATATAACAAATCAATTATTTTAAATCACATATTCCCATTTTATTTTGTATATGTTTATATATGTCAATGTATTTTATTTCTTCGCATTTATAGTGATTACTTTTTCTTGGCCAGTATCTGTGCATAAATTCAAATAAGTATTAGGTCTTTATTATTATGAGTATATTGCTCATAGTTACTTTAGGTCCTCCTTCTAAGTTTTATTCCCACATGCATGGCCACCCACTGAGAGAATTAGAGAATTGTTTCCAGACTTATTTCTTCACAATGACCTAAGAGGATATCTTCATTTTCTATCTGAACACTGGGGTTATAGAAAACATGAAGGAATTACTTTAAATGTTGACAAAGGTAATAAAAAGGTTAATAAATGGGGTAAAAAAAGAAAAGTGCATATAATTTTCTATGGGCTGGAGAAAGAGCTGAGATGCAGAGGTGAATGCCTTATGCACACGGATCTGAGTTGGATCCCCATCACTGCATAATTCATCAAACACAGCATGATACAGCCTTTGAGGAACTTTAATATTTCTGAACTAGAGCAGCTTCAGAACACAGGGCCTGAGCAATGAACTTTCTGGACTACTTTTCTAAGATCTGTTGGAAGTGATCCCCAAAGCCTCAACCAACACTCCTTGTAGCTGTTCCCAAAAATGAAATTTTAACTAAAGAAGCAGAGAAATCATAAAATTCAATATATTTTATCAAAGAAAAGTGAGGAGGCTGTATAGAAGATATATCTGCTATAGTCTCAAAGGAAGTGGAAATCTACTTGCTGGTCATTTCTAATTTTTATTTATATAATTAAATAACTTGATCTTTGGCTTTTTTACTGACTTAGTTGAAGAAGTAGCCAATTGGCAGCAATTAAGTGGTTGACTTATCATGTGGCACCTGCTCCAGAATTAAGATGAGAAATTCTAAATTTAAAAAAGGTCAGAGGCTGTCAGGTGGTAATAATTTCAAGTCATTTCTAACCTAAGCTGCAAGCTAGGATCCATTATAGATCAAATTACTATTGCATAGGCATTTTGGTCACTTATTCAGTGCCCGTGTTTTAATTTAAAAACATTGACATTCCAAAACTTTGATTTATAGATTATTTATAAAATATTTTTCTGATTGTTACTACATCAGGCATATCATAGTTTCCAAATGCCAGCGCAAACAACACAATTTAACTTTCAGTGCTTTATGTAAATAAAATAGAACAATGTTTAAGGTTCCTTCTATTATTAAATGTTCAGACTTACTATTTATACAAAGAACCTGTAAATTTTATATTTTTAGTTGCCAGTTAGTATTTTTCAGCATGTAAAACTCTCCCTTTTAAATCTCTTTTTTTTACTTCCCTATGCTTTTTAGATAATAAAAAAAATCTCAGTACAAAAAATTGAAATCAGGATAGCCATGGTCTCTCTTTCTCTAGCCAGGCCTTTCTTGACCTCCTTTTCTTTTTCAACAACTTTGCTCTCCTTTTAGGTCCTGAATCAGTTATTCTTCCTCTATTGCAAGGTCTTAAAGTACTATGAGAATACCCCTAACTCGCTTCTTTAACAAATTAAACTCTGTTCTTGCTTCTAAACTCACTACAATATTACTCCCTCAGGGAAAGTACCCTATGTAAAGGCTCTGGTTCCAAGGTCAAGTTCCAAGTTCTTACATTGCCTCTTTATCCCTTGTAATACTTACTCTCTCTGTTGCAGATCATTACAAAGCTGTCCCAGTAGAGAGAGTAAAGGATTAGCCTTCCTTGTTTACCATTATATTGTCAGAACATAGACTTTTTACAATACACCTTCTTTAAAAAATGAACAAATTCATTATAGCAGAGTAAGTCAGTTGTTGAAGTCATCATATGGAATATATATGAGCCACATATACTCAAACATGTAAGTACATTGCATTTGAACCTCATATATACAAGATCATCATTGTCAATACCTTTGAACAAAGATGAATGACTTCAATTTATCTCACACAATGTGGCTGACGTCCTATCACTGCTGCATTTGGACAAGACTTCAGAAGTTGTAAAATAAAATGAAGTCAGTTTAAAACAAAACAAAAATAAAAGAGACAGTCCATGGGAAAACAAATCCAACAAAAGAGAGGTTAATTTTTAAATTAAAATATCCTCCTACAAAAGAAAAAATAAAAGCAATTATCAGTAAGTAGAAAATAAAATTTCACAATAAAATGACAATCTCCTTAATAGTAAAATTTTAATTATATTAAAATTAATCAGAATATTTTTATAATGTTTAAACAAAATTAGAAACATTTTAATAAATGGAAGGAATAGACAAAACAAAATTAATAGAGACTTTCATTCAAACAGTGGCAGCTTTGAACTAAGAATTTTATTGCTTAGATTTTAATGTGTGTGTTAGTATGCGTGTGTTTGTTTTGTAAATTTCTTGCTGAGATTTTTAAGACCTTCAGGATGCTGTTTGTGAGCAATATGATTTGAAAAATTGTGTTTTCTGGACTGGAGAGAAAGTACAATGCATAGGGTTTATTTTGCACATGACTAAGTAGGATTTGATCCAAGACATCAAATATGGTCCTCAAACTCTTCCATGAGTGATCACAGAACAAGGACCTGGAGTAATTCCCATAAACTGTCTTTTAAGGTTCCTAAACAACAACAAACAAAACAACAATCTTTAGTGACAATCTTCTTTTTAGCTGTAATTGTTATTTTTTTTCAGTGTGTAATCTAATATATAGGAAAACAATAATTGATTGATTTGGTTGTCTCTCTTTATATAGAACAGTACCAAAGTAGCAATCTTTTTGACAATCACCAGGTATATTCCCAATAACAATTTAAGTTATTTCTCAACTGCTCCAATAGATTCATCCAAAGAATGCATTTAAAAGCTTCATTTGCATCTCTTCAGAGTCTGCTAAACTTCACTTTGTAGATGAAATCATGTCAACAGTTTTCTTTTGAATATGTAATACTTATGATTGAAATGATTATGAAAAGAATGGTTTATATAGGTTGACTGACTTTCTATATCTGGTGCTTCTTTCATGAAACACTCCATTTCATTGAATTCATTAAATAAGAAGTATTGTAAATCTGTATATTTTTATTTTCTTTTTTTTTTTTTTTTTTTTTGGTTTTTGGGCCACACCCGGTAACGCTCAGGGGTTACTCCTGGCTATGCGCTCAGAAGTCGCTCCTGGCTTGGGGGACCATATGGGACGCCGGGGGATCGAACTGCGGTCCGTCTCCTTAGGCTAGCGCAGGTAAGGCAGGCACCTTACCTCCAGCGCCACCGCCCGGCCCCTTATTTTTATTTTCTATTTGAATTTGTAGTAGAAAAATCTATTTCTTTTAAATTTGCTAGCATTCTAATTTGCTTTTATTAGTGTCTAAAATCTTTTTTTTTTTTTGTCCCAAATCTCCCTCCATCCCACCCCACCCCCACCTGTACTCAAGACAGGCTTTCCAGTTCCCTCATTTATTCACTTGATTATGGTAGTTCTCAGTATAGTTATTTCTATAACTGTGCTCACCACTCTTTGTGGTGAGCTTCATGGAGTGAGCTGGTGTTCCAGCCCTCCTCTCATTGTCTCTGAGGATTGTTGCAAAAATGACTTTTATTTTTCTTTTTTTTTTTTTAATTTTTTTTTATTTAAACACCTTGATTACACACATGATTGTGTTTGGGTTTCAGTCATAAAAGGAACACCACCCATCACCAGTGCAACATTCCCATCACCCAAGTCCCAAATCTCCCTCCTCCCCACCCAACCCCCGCCTGTACCCTAAACAGGCTCTACATTTCCCTCATACATTCTCAATATTAGGACAGTTCAAAATGTAGTTATTTCTCTAACTAAACTCATCACTCTTTGTGGTGAGCTTCCTGAGGTGAGCTGGAACTTCCAGCTCTTTTCTCTTTTGTGTCTGAAAATTATTATTACAAGGGTGTCTTTCATTTTTCTTAAAACCCATAGATGAGTGAGACCATTCTGCGTTTTTCTCTCTCTCTCTGACTTATTTCACTCAGCATAATAGATTCTGTGTACATCCATGTATAGGAAAATTTCATGACTTCATCTCTCCTGACAGCTGCATAATATTCCATTGTGTATATGTACCACAGTTTCTTTAGCCATTCGTCTGTTGAAGGGCATCTTGGTTGTTTCCAGAGTCTTGCTATGGTAAATAGAGCTGCAATGAATATAGGTGTAAGGAAGGGGTTTTTGTATTGTATTTTTGTGTTCCTAGGGTATATTCCTAGGAGTGGTATAGCTGGATCATATGGGAGCTCGATTTCCAGTTTTTGGAGGAATCTCCATATCGCTTTCCATAAAGGTTGAACTAGACAGCATTCCCACCAGCAGTGGATAAGAGTTCCTTTCTCTCCACATCCCCGCCAACACTGTTTATTCTCATTCTTTGTGATGTGTGCCATTCTCTGGGGTGTGAGGTGGTATCTCATCGTTGTTTTGATTTGCATCTCCCTGATGATTAGTGATGTGGAACATTTTTTCATGTGTCTTTTGGCCATGCGTATTTCTTCTTTGTCAAAGTGTCTGTTCATTTCTTCTCCCCATTTTTTGATGGGGTTAGATGTTTTTTTCTTGTAAAGTTCTGTCAGTGCCTTGTATATTTTGGAGATTAGCCCCTTATCTGATGGGTATTGGGTGAATAGTTTCTCCCACTCAGTGGGTGGCTCTTGTATCCTGGGCACTATTTTCTTTGAGGTGCAGAAGCTTCTCAGCTTAATATATTCCCATCTGTTAATCTCTGCTTTCACTTGCTTGGAGAGTGCAGTTTCCTCCTTGAAGATGCCTGTAATGTCCTGGAGTGTTTTGCCTATGTGCTGTTCTATATATCTTATGGTTTTGGGGCTGATATCGAGGTCATTAATCCATTTGGATTTTACCTTTGTACATGATGTTAGCTGGGGGTCTAAGTTTAATTTTTTGCAAGTGGCTATCCAATTGTGCCAACACCACTTGTTGAAGAGGCTTTCCCTGCTCCATTTAGGATTTCCTGCTCCTTTATCAAAAATTAGATGGTTGTATCTCTGGGGAACATTTTCTGAGTATTCAAGCCTATTCTACTGATCTGAGGACCTATCCTTATTCCAATACCATACTGTTTTGATAATTGTTGCTTTGTAGTACAGTTTAAAGTTGGGAAAAGTAATTCCTCCCATATTCTTTTTCCCAATGATTGCTTTAGCTATTCGAGGGTGTTTATTGTTCCAAATGAATTTCAAAAGTGTCTGATCCACTTCTTTGAAGAATGTCATGGGTATCTTTAGAGGGATGGCATTAAATCTGTATAATGCCTTGGGGAGTATTGACATTTTGATGATGTTAATCCTGCCAATCCATGAGCAGGGTATGTGTTTCCATTTCCGTGTGTCCTCTCTTATTTCTTGGAGCAGAGTTTTATAGTTTTCTTTGTATAGGTCCTTCACATATTTAGTCAAGTTGATTCCAAGATATTTGAGTTTGTGTGGTACTATTGTGAATGGGGTTGTTTTCTTAATGTCCATTTCATCCTTATTACTATTGGTATATAGAAAGGCCATTGATTTTTGTGTGTTAATTTTGTAGCCTGCCACCTTGCTATATGAGTCTATTGTTTCTAGAAGCTTTTTGATAGAGTCTTTAGGGTTTTCTAAGTAGAGTATCATGTCATCTGCAAACAGTGAAAGACCTAATCTAAGACAAGACTACCCAAAAGACACACCAAATTTTGAAATAAAGATGGCGTTAAATCCCAGGACAATTCTTTCTCTCAACGTCAATGGACTAAATGCACCAGTTAAGAGACACAGAGTGGCTAAATGGATCAAAAAACTCAATCCAACCTTCTGCTGCCTACAAGAAACGCACCTGAATAGTCAGAACAAACATAGACTCAAAATAAAAGGCTGGAGAAAAGTTATCCAAGCAAACAACACCCATAAAAAAGCTGGAGTGGCCATACTAATATCAGATAATGCAAACTTTATACTCAGGAAGGTTGTAAGGGACAAAGACGGACATTTTATATTAATCAAGGGGTACGTAGAGCAGGAAGAATTCACTCTCCTAAACATATATGCACCGAATGAGGGGCCAGCAAAATATTTAATACAACTGTTGACAAATCTGAAAAATAATATCAACAACAACACAATAATTGTGGGGGACCTTAACACGGCTTTGTCAACACTGGACAGGTCAACCAGACTGAAACCCAACAAGAATATACTAGACCTGAGGAGAGAAATGGAAGAAAGAGGCCTAGTGGATATATATAGGACACTCCATCCCCAGAAACCTGGATACACATTCTTCTCCAATGTACATGGGACATTCTCCAGGATAGACTACATGCTGGCACATAAAACATACCTCCATAAGATCAAGAGGATAGAAATTTTGCAGACTACCTTCGCTGACCACAAGGCTCTGAAATTATTTGTGAACTCCAAAGGGACTCAGAAGAAACACTTTAACACCTGGAAGTTAAACAGCCTCATGCTCAATAACCAGTGGGTCCGAGATGAAATCAAGGAGGAAATAAAAAGGTTCCTGGAAACAAATGACAATCAAGACACAAACTCTCAGAACTTATGGGACACAGCAAAAGCAGTACTGAGAGGAAAATTTATAGCTTTGCAAGCACACATCAGGAAGGAAGAAGGAGCTTACCTGAGTAGCTTAATGACACAGCTAATAGAACTAGAAAATGCTCAACAAAAGGACCCAAGAATAGGAAGACAGAAGGAAATAACAAAGCTGAGAGCAGAAATCAACGAAGTGGAAACTCAAAAAACAATCCGAAAGATCAACGAAAGCAGAAGTTGGTTCTTTGAAAAAATAAACAAGATTGATAGACCACTGGCAAACCTAACAAAGAAAGAGAGAGAGAGAAACTTGATAACTCGTATCAGGAATGAAAAAGGAGAGATCACTACTGATATGACAGAGATTCAAAGGGTAATCAGAAACTACTTTGAAAAACTCTACGCCACTAAAAATGAGAACCTGGAAGAAATGGATAAATTCTTGGACTCTTATAATCTTCCACGGTTGAAGGAAGAGGATGTAGCATATCTAAACACCCCCATCACCATTGATGAAATTAAAACAGTAATCAAATGTCTGCCGAAAAACAAAAGCCCAGGTCCAGATGGATTCACTAATGAATTCTATCAAACTTTCCAAGAGGAACTACTGCCAATCTTGGCAAGACTCTTTCATGAAATTGAACAAACAGAAACACTTCCAAATAGCTTTTATGAAGACAACATCACCTTGATACCTAAACCAGACAGAGACGCTACCAAAAAAGAAAATTACAGACCAATATCACTGATGAATGCAGATGCAAAGATCCTCAACAAAATCCTGGCAAATAGGATTCAATGCCTCGTTAAGAAGATCATCCACTACGATCAAGTAGGTTTCATCCCAGGAATGCAAGGCTGGTTTAACATCCGTAAATCTATCAACATAATACACAACATCAATAACAAGAAAAATAAAAACCACATGATCATATCAATAGATGCAGAGAAAGCATTTGATAAGGTCCAACACCCTTTCTTGATCAAAACTCTCAGCAAGATGGGAATGGAGGGAACCTTTCTCAATATAGTGAAGGCCATCTACCACAAGCAGTGGCAAATATTATCCTCAATGGAGAAAAACTGAAAGCCTTCCCTCTAAATTCTGGCACAAGACAAGGCTGTCCTCTCTCTCCACTCCTATTCAACATAGCACTGGAAGTACTTGCTATAGCGATTAGGCAAGAAAAGGATATCAAGGGAATCCAGATAGGAAAGGAAGAAGTCAAGTGTCTAAAATTTTTAATTTGCTTTATTTAAAGGGCATGTATCATATAGTTGATCTGAAACGTTTCGAGATAAGTGGAGCAAAATAATTTTAAAAAAGTAAAAAAATAAAGAAGAAAAATAAATAAAAGAATAAGTACAGTGACAAGCAAATTTATAAAAAATATTACATCTCCAATATGATCATTAAATCATTGTTAGAAGGCTTAGGAGCATTTGTTGCTACCTGACCATTCTGTTCCTTTATTTGCTTCTGAACATTGACTTCAGCTCCATTTTGGCATCTATACTGGTGTTTTCCTATGAGTATGACAGTGGCAGTGTTATCTAGAAATTCTGAGCACTATTGCTGATACTGAAGCTTTTGTAGGGTATGTTTTGCCTGCCAGGTCTTCCAGAAGAAAAAGACAGGGGAGGGTGCCTGCTCTCACTCAAAAAAGTCCTAATGATATCAGCCCAAATACCAGCACACCTGGAGTTTAGTCAATTGGTGTCTCTACAGAAAATCGTAGAAGAAAATGGCTTAGCAAGGACATTGATGAAACAGTAATTCTAGGTGATTTGTGTAGCAGGCATATTTTTGACACTGTGGGATTTTGGCGCAACCACTCCTGTGAAGATTTCAAGTTTTCAGCTATGTGACCAGTGTAGTCATAATTTTTTCACAACTTGTTTTACATATCTTTAAAGAATGAGTCTATGGGAGCTGGTCAGGTAAAGATAAAACATGCAGTTACATTTATTGAAAAGATTTGGACAAATCACATTAATTTGTGGTATTCATTCACAGATAGTTTGAGTCCAAAAATTCAGGTTTGGATAAAGTCTTTGTTATATACAGATTTTTATCCCAACTCTAATCTTATTTTAGAGTATATTTTTTTGCATTTTTACCTTTATTTTAAAAACTGTGCTTGCAAAAGGATTCATGATTGGGTTTCAGTCTTATGTTGTACACCACCATGAACCATGAACATGAACCAAGTTCAACCAAGAACATTTCTACCACCAATGTCCTCAGATTCCCTCCAATCTGCCCCTCCAGCATGCCTCTGGGGCAACCATTGTACTCCTCTCTCTCTCTTTTTCTCTTTTTTTTTATCTCTCCTCCTTTAGACACTGTGGTTTGCACTATTTTTTGTTGTTGTTGTTGTTGTTGTTGGAGGGGTCACACCCTGTGACTCTCAGAGGTTACTCCTGGCTATGCGCTCAGAAATCACTCCTACCTTGAGAACCGTTTGGGATGCTGGAGATAGAACCCAAGTCCAAAATAAATTTCAGGAGGTTTGATCCATTTCTTTGAAAATGTCATGCGCATCTTTAGAGGGATTGCATTAAATCTGTACAATGTCTTGGGGAATATTGTCATTTTAATGATATTAATCCTGCCAATTCTTGAGCAGAGTATGTGTCTAAATTTTTGTGTCCTCTCTTATTTCTTGTAACAAGCTTTTGTAGTTTTCTTTGTATAGGTCCCTCATCTCTTTAGTTAAGTTGTCCCTAAGATATTTGAGTTTGTGGGACACTAATTTGAATGAGACTGTTTTTTAATGTCCATTTCTTCTCTATCATTATTGGTGTATAAGAAGGCCATTGACTTTTGTGTGCTAATTTTGTAGACTGCTACATTGCTATATGAATCTAGAAGCTTTTTGGAGAAATCTCTAGGGTTTTTTAAGTATATTATCATGTCATCTGCAAACAGTGAGAGCTTGACTTCTTTTTGACCTATATGGATGCCCTTGATATCTTTTTCTTGACTAATCACTATGGCAAGTACTTTTAGTACTTGTATTCTATGTTGAATAGGAGTGATGAGAGAGGGCAGCCTTATCTTGTACCAGACTTTAGGGTTAAGGCTTATAGTTTATCTCGATTGATAATAATATTTGCCTATGGCTTGGTTTTGACTATAATGGCTTTGACTATATTGAGAAAAGTCCTTTTTATTCTTATTTGATGAGGGCTTTTATCAAGAATGGGTGTTATGAAATTTTCCTATATGTGGATGTACATGGAATCTATTAAGTGAAATAAGTCAGAGGTATAGAGATAGATGTAGAATAGTCTCACTCATCTATGGGTTTAAATAAAAATTAATATTGATTAATTAAAATAAAAGTTGAAAATTAAAAAATAAAAAAATTAAATATATATTTTATATATGCATAATATCCATCTTGTATTACCTTGACACTGCCCTATAAAGCTCATTTCTAGTCCTTTACTGCCTCAGTCCCAACCATTATTTTCCCCCATTTACCCATTTAACCTTCAATACCATACAGGTCAATCACAGACCAAAATCTTTTACTGAATTTAACACCCTACCCAACTATTTCAAAATTTCCCCTCTATTTTCTCTGTCCTTCTGTTTGTTATTTGTTAAATAAGGAAGTCTGTAAAAGTGTCCCTCCATTTCAAGTTTATGTTAGAACCAAGTCAAGGGGATTGTTGGACTTGTTCTAGAGTTCCCATAGGCACCAATCAAGCCATGTGGCATTGTTCTTCCTTTGCATAGGGTACTTTCCCTGAGGGAGTTATTTCTCCATTTCTGCTTATAATTTACTTCTATTTTCAATGCATTATGGTCTGTAAATACAGTTTATACAATTTATGTCTTCTTGATTTTATGGAGTTATGTTTTATTGTCCAGCATGTGGTCTGTCTTGAAGAATGTCCCATGTTCATTGAAGAAGTATGTATTCAGCTTTGTGAGGATAAAAATACCTGTCTTACCTGTCTTAACATTCACTTCCTATTTTATAGTTGGTTTTGAATTTGTAAAGTTCCTAACCTTTTACTTATTCATGAAGATGTGTGTCCATCCTTCAAACCTGAATGAAGTCTGACTTGGTGAAGTTCTTGTGAAGCATTCATTTCATTGAATTTTTTCAATGTATCTCCACCATTGCCTTTGGCCTGGAGAATGGTTTATGATAAATTTGTTGAAAATATTAGAGATATTTCTTTGTATGTAATTTCCCTTTCTGATTTTGCTGCTTTCTGAATTCTATCTCTATCTGTGGTTTTCATCATTGTGTCTAGGATGTGCCTTGGGGTGATTTTCTTTGGGTAGCTTTTAGCTAGTACACATTAGGCTTCCAGGATGTGGGTATAGAGACTCTTAAGCTCTGAGATTTTTCTCAGCAATAATGTCAGACTGTTGCTTCTTTATGGGTGTTTTCTTTCTGTCTCTCTGGGACCCGAATGATTCTTATGCTGTTCTGTTGAATTTATCCCATAGGTCTATTGTCATTTGTTCTCTTAAGGATTTTTTTCATCTTTTAGTCATTCATTTTATAGCTCTATTCTAACTTGTTCTGTTGTATGAAGGTGTTCTGCAGTTCATCTTCCATTTCACTGATGAGGCTGTCTAGTGAGTTTTTTATTTCATCTAAGTTTTTCAGTCCTGTTATCTCTGAAGTTTTCCCATTTCTACTCTCCTATTTTCTTGAGTCTTAATGGCTGTTTTTTTCCATAGTTCCTTTGAGTTCTTTGAACATCCTCCACATTTCCTCTCTAAAATCCTTATCAGAGAGACCATATAGGTGTCTGATATAAGTTGGGTCTTCAGAAATAGCATCCTAATGCACTAATTGTGGTGAAGTTCTGCATTGTCTTTCCATTGTGGTCTTTGTAGTTTAGTCATGTATTTTTAAATGTGTTGTGGTGAGGTCCTTGACTAGAAGAAATATGTAGCCATGGAACCAAGTGGAGAGCTCTTTACCTTCTCTCAGTGCACTAGCCTGATTCTAAAAGCTGCCCACTGTCACCACAGCTGCTAGTCTCTAGTCTTGACCCTCTCCAGGCCACTCTTTTCTCTGGGTGCAGGAAAAATTGTTCAAGGTGGGCCTGATGGCCTGCCTAGATCGTCTGAGAAGTGGGTCCATTGCAGGGCAAAAGGATACCCACAAGCACAGTGGCTCTCTAGCCTCACTCTCACTGCTGTCTATCTTGTAGCCTGTCGATGTTAAAACCGCATCAAGCTGCCCATATGGCCAAATCATGGGGCCCTTCTGCATCACTTACCTTTGTCTCTGCTGCACTCCCTTAAAGCAAATGTATCCCTGGACCTCCATCATGCAGATGGGTCTGTGCCATGCTCCAAGTCTCACAGCCCCATTGAAAAATCAAATCAGGGCACCATTCACTTTTGTCTCTGGGAACACTGCAGTATAGTCATTTCCTGAAATGTCACCTTTGCTTAATGCAGTGTTTTTCAACTTTTTTTTGTGCAAAGGCACACTTTTTTCATGAAAAAAAAAATCACAAGGCACACCACCATTAGAAAATGTTAAAAAAATTAATTATGTGCCTATATTGACCATATATAAAGTAATTTTCTTGAATAAGAACCAAATAAACACAAAGAAATCACTTTATAATTACTTTATTATGAAATAATAAAGTATTCTATAATTGTTCATATTTCTGTTCACATACTCAGTGCAAAACCTGGTCCTGTTTGGCTAAACACAAAGCTGATATTCTGGCAGCAATCAAAGAAAGACACACAAGTCTTTCTTCATCAACATCTCTCAGTCTCTCTGTCTTTAGTTTTTATAGTCCGTAACATGCGCTTCAGCTCACAAATAGACCAATCATGCTAAAGCTAAATGTTACAGATGAAACTGGAATTTTTCCTACACCTGATAATGTCTCACGGCACAGTGGTTGAAAAACGCTGGCTTAATATCACCACTGCATCATGTTTTTTTTCTACAGCAATATCCTTTGGAATTTGGTTTTCAGTCTGGTCTCTAGTCACTGCTATGTCTCCAAAGTCTGGTGCCCTCTTGCCAAACTCTGCAATTTCAGTATTTCATGCTCTTGAGATCACATGGGGATGAAGTGTTTTGGTATGTCCAGCCTCCTCTGTGCTGCTACTGCTACAGCCACTATTGTACCTCTATCTCTCCCTATTTTAATATTCTATTATTAAAGCATTTTCAGGTATACAATGAATTATTTGAACATAATTTATTTTATCCTACATCTAAATTTTAATACATTTTCAACATGCATTTTATTTGTAAGTTAAGACTTTAATATGTGCATATTAATTCACATACATATAACTTTAGTGAATTAACATTCTATTGTACTTTTAAATAAAAATGATAATTAGTACTTATTGAAACATGAAAGTTAGAAAACAGGTGTTTAAGTCATTAAAAATGCTCAAACTATTTGCAACCAATTTTATAATAGAAAATAACAGTTCAGTAAAAATTACTTTTTCTTATATTATGTATGAAATTATAGAAGATAACAAGAAGATGATCCTATACTTGAAAGGTATAATTTTATCAAATATATCAAGTGCTATTTACAGTAGACTACAAATATTACATGTTATAAATATTAAACTACATAGTTAAAATGAGACTAAAGTCAATGGTAAGCAAAACATAGAAAATGATCATAATTGAACTTGTTTAGTCAGAAAGCAGAAGAAACAAATAAACAATGCATTTTTAAAGTAAAAGAGAATAGATGGAAAATTGTAATTATTTTTATGTAAGTAAGAGTATTTAAGAATGACTACACTGTAGCCAGGAGTGAACAATTTAGTCATTACTATAGCAGGCAATTGCTTCATGTTCCTTGATGTTTATCCCCTGATGTTTATATCTACAATATCTTCATTCATATTTACCCCACTTTTAGGCTAATTATTTTCCAAAATACCTTGTCAACTTTTCCTCCTCATATCAATAGATGCAGAGAAAGCATTTGATAAGGTCCAACACCCATTCTTGATCAAAACTCTCAGCAAGATGGGAATGAAAGGAACCTTTCTCAATATAGTTAAGGCTGTCTACCACAAGCCAGGGGCAAATATTGTCCTCAATGGAGAAAAACTGAAAGCCTTCCCTCTAAATTCTGGCACAAGACAATGCTATCCTCTCTCACCACTCCTATTCAACATAGAACTGGAAGTATTTGCTATAGTGATTAGGCAAGAAAAAGATATCAAGGGAATCCAGATAGGAAAGGAAGAAATCAAGCTCTCACTGTTTGCAGATGACATAATACTCTACCCAGAAAACCCTAAAGTCTCTACGAAAAAGCTTCTAGAAACAATAGACTCATAGTAAGGTGGCAGGCTACAAAATTAACACACAAAAATCAATGGCCTTTCTATACACCAATAGTAATAAGGAAGAAATGGGCATTAAGAAAACACCGCATTCACATTAGTGCCACACAAACTCAAATATCTTGGAATCAACTTGACTAATAATATGAAGGACCTATACAAAGTAAACTATAAAACTCTGCTCCAAGAAATAAGAGAGGACACGTGGAAATGGAAACATATACCCTGCTCATGGATTGGCAGGATTAACATCATTAAAATGGCAATATTCCCCAAAGCATTGTACAGATTTAATGTGATCCCTCTGAAGATATCCATGACATTATTCAAAGAAGTGGATCAGGCACTTTTGAAATTCATTTGGAACAATAAACACCCTAGAATAGCTAAAGCAATCATTGGGAAAAAGAATATGGGAAGAACTATTTTCCCCAACTTTAAACTTTACTACAAAGTGACAATTATCAAAACAGCATGGTATTGGAATAAAGATAGGCCCTCAGATCAATGGAATAGGCTTGACTACTCAGAGAATGTTCCCCAAACATACAATCACCTAAGTTTTAATAAAGGAGCAAGAAATCCTAAATGGAGCAAAAAATTCTCTTCAACAAGTGGTGTTGGCACAACTGGCTAGCTACTTGCAAAAAATTGAACTCTGTGAAAACCTCCTGACACATCTGAAAATTTTAGGGATTGCTTTCTCTAAATATATCTGAATAGAATCACAGTCTGAAGCCATTGGTTCTCAGTGTTGTAATCATCTAGATAGTTTTATATACAATAATGCCTTAAATCCAGTTTCAGAAACTGACATACGTGGGAAAGGAGTGCCATAGGCATTAGGAATTAGAAAAAATGGAGGAAGTGGAAAGAAGAGCTCCAGCATCAAATAATTCTCATGTTCAGTAGTTTGAAGTGAAAAATAGAACAGGGAGTAGGTTTTTTGCCTTCACATCACCAACTTTTGTGATTGATTCCCAGCATTCTGTCTGGTCCCCTAAGCCTAGCCATATGTGATCCCTAAGTATAAAGTCAGGATAAAGCCTTAAGTTCAACCAAGTGTGACCCAAAATCCAAAACAAAATAAATATATAAGTCCAGGAGTTGTAATGGTTAGTAATTGTAATATTCAAGTTATCCAACAAAAGTGATTCTGTCTGTGTAGTATGATTCTTTATAAAAGAGGTTAAAGAAATGTCCTGTCTTCATGATTCTGGATAGAGAATTTCATTGTCTACTGTTGAAGAACAGAGATTTTTCCCATGAGACTGAACTGCATTGAATTCTGACTCAAATGTGCCTATAGGCAAATAATTTCATCTCTAAAGCCTTTAATTTTAAGTTTATTTAAATAATTAAAAGGCATATTTAAACACTCAAAAATTCATGACACAAAGGCTACTTTAAGCCAAAGACCTTAAAAAGTTACACAACATTTTATTGTCTAATCATTAGAAGTAATTTAGCATGTTTTATATCAAGAATTACATGCTGAGGCTAGAACGGTGGTGCTAGAGGTAACGCGTTCTGCCTTGCAAGTGCTAGCCTAGGACAGACCAAGGTTTGATCCCCAGGCGTCTCATATGGTCCCCAAACCAGGAGAGATTTCTGAGCGCATAACCAAGAGTAAACCTTGAGCGCTCCCCAAAAAAGAATTATATGCAATAACAAAGCTGTATCAATTTTTAGACTGCTTTAAACAAAAATTGAATTGAGGTTATTTAATCTTTCCATATATAAAGAAACTGTGGCAAAAAAGTAGTCATTAACTTTGTCTTAGAAATTTGGCAAAGATGTTAAGAAATAGAAGTGAGATTTAAAATCAATTTAATTCAGATCTTGTGACTGGTACCATTGTACTTTACTGAGGAAGATATTAAAACTATTTTTAAAAGTTTACACCATTTAATTGTAAATAGATGTCAAATAGTGTCACTTGTCTGTTGAGTTGTGCTTTATATCTCACACACACCACTCACACACACTCAAAAGCATAAGCACACAAAAAATACTCAAACCAACTTACTTAAAACACATCTGAGAGATTAAAATGAGTAGGAATATTTTAGGTAAGATACAACATGTCTTGGTAACAATTTGACAATGATTAGTGTAAATGCATTTGAGGACATCAAATACACTGAATAACTTGTTGAATAGCACAGGATACGTTTTTGTTTTGTTTTGTTTTTTTACTGATATGATCACTTTAATCTTAGCACAAAGAGTGTTAGAATATTTAAAGACTATCTTTTATTTCCACCTGGAATTTTATTGTTTTTAATCATATATATAATTACTCAAAGACTTAGAGATTATATTGATTTAAAATCAAGCAAAGATATCTTTTACTACCATATTATTGAGCTTTTAATATTAAAATTTTTCTATAGAATGAGTTTTCTATTAGATACAAATAAATTAATCTAACAGTGATATATTTTGTGGATAATGCATTTTAATATTTGTAAACAAATAGTGATTTGACATTAAAATAAATTAAATTAATTTACTAATTAGTGGCATAGAAAAAGCAAAGTAATCAATTTTATATCTTTTTGTTCGTTTTGTGTTTGAGTCCCCCCCAGCCACCCAGCAGTGCTCAGGTCAAGTGTTACTCCAGGATGTACACACAGAAATCACTACTGGAAAGCTCAGAGGACTATAGGGGATGCCAGGAATTGAACCCAGGTAGGTCTGGGTTAGCCACATACAAGCAAATGCCTACCCACTGTACTATGATTCCAGTCCAACTTTATATCTTATAGAATAAATAAGATTTTGATAAATTGTAGGAAGCAAAAATAGGCAGCTAATTAAAATGATAATGGGAAAGATTCTGTATTATATGCATGGTGCTGATAAGAATAATGAGAAAATTAAGAAAAATAAAATGTATATGCATAAAATAATAGAACAATATTCATATACATATATGCATAAAGTACATGATGCACATATGTATACATATATGTACATGTGTATATACACATGTACATATATATACATAAGGTATATATAATAAAAATAACATTAGTTCATTGAGCAAAAAGATTGACTTTGTGATGCAATTTGCTTCATGATTACAGAGATTTAACATTCTCAAAATGCTGCCTAAATAGGCTCTTTTTATTGTTTTTGTTTTTGGTTTTTGGTTTTTGGGCCACACCCGATGATGCTCAGGGGTTACTCCTGGCTGTCTGCTCAGAAATAGCTCCTGGCAGGCACGGGGGACCATATGGGACACCGGGATTCAAACCTTTGGTCCTGGATCGGCTGTTTGCAAGGCAAACACCGCTGTGCTATCTCTCCGGGCCCAAATAGGCTCTTTTTAATAGCGTGACAAGATTGATTTAATTTCCAATTTTTAATTTTAAGTTAAGAGAATTAATTTTATTTAAGTATTCAAGTTTATTATAATATTACAATTAACTAAAGCACCATTAAAGTAGCATAAAAAATAACAGTTAAAATTATCCTTACACATAGTCATGAAATAGACCAAATAATACATGGAGAACATAGTATGTAACAAAATATGCTTTTTACATCTGTTATTCAATTTGGTATATAAAAATATAAGTACTTATATTTTACTATTTACTACATTAAATTATATATAATAATGTAAAATCAAATCACACAATAATGATTGCAGAATATAGGTAGTTAATTAGCTGATATTTGTAGTGTTATTTTGCTACATTTTATCCTCTAATCTATCTAAAAATGAAATGAAGTTTATAAAGCCTCTATGAAGGAATAAAGATACAGATAAAGAGACATAGAAATTCTCTGCAAATAACTATAGATGATTTATAGATACCGGCAAGGCAGTATGGGGGGATAATAAATAAAAAATGCTATGCCTACTCTCACTTATTACATCCTTCAGAAGTTCATTTTCATTTAAATAGTCCCATTGAATCATTGAGATAGATTGAATTTTGCTTAGGGTATAAGGGAAGTTATTATAGAAGTTAATGGATTCTTGATGATTAAAAAAAATCATAGTTACCTGGCGGTACATATGTACGGAAGCAATGCCAGGTGCTCATGTGACCATATGTGTGAAAAAGAAATGTCTCTTCACTTCCCTTGACAAACTACTCTTTTTAACAAAATTTTTTTGAAATGCACAAAGGGCTATTATAAATTAAGTGAAGCTACCTGCCAAAATTCATCTGATTAAATCTTAAGCACTGATATAATTTTATTCTGAGATGTTATCTTTAAGGAAGTAATTGTGTTAAGCAAAGAATGCCTTATGATATTAGTATTTTTAGAAAGGAAATATGAGCCTTCTTTCTACCATATGAAGGTAGAAAGGAAACTGTTTAAAACCAAGAAAAGGGCCTTCACCGGGCACCAAATATCTCTGAGCTTGAGTCTTAGATTTCACTCTTCAGTGCACTGAAGAATAAGTGCTTTTATTCACAGGTAAAAGCTTTGATGTGTTTTTATTTATAATATATTATATATAAAATATAGTATTTTTATACATATGATTAATATTCTATGATATTTTGTTATAACAACCTTAATTTACTGACTAGTACATAAAACATAAATTAGAAAATTTTTTACAGACGAGAATTACTACCCTTTTATTTGGTTGATTGATTTTATTGTTTTAACATAAGCAAAAAGGGAACTAAAAAGAAGCCTCTGCTTTCCTCAAGTCATTAGTCATTTCCACTTTATGTTGTGATTCCTGCAACATAATTATTTTCTAATACTTAGCTTTATCACATTATATAGTTCACTAAGAACAAGAAATAAGGCTTCATTGTATTCATTATACCAACTAGTCCTGTTCAATATTCAGTACATTCTAAGTTCATGTATATTAGATATTGAATAAATATGATTACTTAAAAATAATTAAGATTTTAAAAGGTTTACTTAATCGCCTCAAAAATTAATTTAGGGGCCGAGTTGTGGAGCTGAGTTGTGGAGCAATTGATAGGGCATTTGCCTTGCACTCGACTGACCTGAGATGCCTAGAATGGACCACGGTTCAATCCCCCAGTGTCCCATATGTTCCCCCAAACCAGAGCAATTTCTGAGTTCATAGCCAGAAGTAACCCCTGAGCATCAATGGGTGTGGCCCAAAAAAACAAAAACAAACAAAAATTCAGTCAACTACTAAGGTTGGTCTTTTTCCTTTAAGTATAATCCTAACTCAAAATATGGAAACATTCTAAAAGAATATGAAATATTTATAATATAGAAACCATATTGTAAAAAGTTCAGTGAATTACTGTATCTTTAATTTTTCTCTCTTTAAGATTCATTATGTTATGTCATATGAACTGAGTTTAAAGCTACAGACATTTCCCTCCCCAGGTCTATCCTGGGTACCTCATTCAGGCAGGCATTGGATTAGTTGAGCTACAGTGTTTAAAGAGGGGGTTTATTGATGTGATAGACCTTTTGGAATTTGAGGATAAAGTTTCACAAGTCTCAGGTTTCTTCTGGAAATTCTTGGCAATGATGCACCATACTCAAAATAGGAAAGTTAAAACTGATTACGCTGGAGACTTAAAGAGATTATTCTACCAATTTTCTGTATTTTTCTTGTAACTATTCTTAGGGATAGCTCTACAAATTTCTCTAGAATAGCTCTGTAAAATATAATTAATTACTTTATTATTAATAGTTAAAACTTTTGGGTTTAACAATATTTGTGATAATTTATGTTTTTCTTCTCAATATTATAATAAGTAAAGCAACTGAAGGAGAATAACAGTTTAAATTTTGAGATAGGAATATAAATATTTAATCATCTAAAAGTTGTTATCTAAACATAATGCAGAAATAAACTTTTAGCATTCAATTTTTCAGCAATGGAGTTTATAATTATTTTCTAGAATTTAAGAATTTTGATATATATTTAACATAAATTGTTCTACTTAAAATTCCATCTATTTCATAGAAGTGGTGTATAGAAAAATTATCAAAAACCTTTTTTTGTGTCTTTTTATTCCTACCAAAGAAATTTGCTTATCTAATTAAACCAATAAAAGGGGATTTTTTAGTATAGCACAGATGCTTTATATGAGTGATAGAATTCAAATGAAGTCATTTAAAGAGCATAAATAGTGTTCTATATTTATATGTACATGATTTTATGAATGTGGTACTTGAGTTTTAATGTATTTTCTAAATGATTGATATCATTTATTGCCATATCATTCTTAGTCTATGACCAGATATGGAAAAAGATAAATTAGAGTGTCCCTAAAGTAACAAAACATGATGCACTTCATTGGAACTCCCTGCAGAATATAAATTTTAGCTAGAGTATTAGTAAAATAGTTGTTATAAGCAACAATGAAATTATCCTGAGATATAGTTAAATAATTTTAAATTATAGACATTTTCAAATCACCAACCATTTTTAGCTAGTAAAACTTCCTGAAATTTCTAAGAAAATTTAGAAAAGTACTTAATAATAATACCTTATTGACATAAGCTGACTCCATGTTGAACTCACTATAATTTTTTTTAGAAAACAGAAGTGCTTAGAGAAAATCGGGATTTAAAACTTGACAAGTCTTTTTTATATCAGATGCATTTGAGAAAATTTAGGAAAGAACCTTGTACATAATGATTGCTTAACAACGTTTCTATGATAATGTGCCAAATTCTTTGCTTACTCAAGTGACTGACAAGTCTACATTGAAGTTCACATTTGGTAGAAATGGCCCCTTTTCTGCAGCACAACTTTTCATCAAGGCTCTACTAAGATTCAGTTATGTTTTCAAGGAACAGAGTTCAATACCACAGAACTAGATGGAAATTTTTACCATGCAAAAATAAAGTAGTAAATTTAAATAACCTTAAAATATGTACAAGCAATACTATATTAGTTATACATAATATATATGATATTATACAGAGTATAATAGTATATAATTATTATATATAATATATAACATTATATATGTTAATTGTCTCAAAAGTCATAAATAATAGTCATTCCCAATAAAAGTCTTGAGAAGTGTTGAGTTTGGGATGTGTATTATCTATGATTTGAATATAGTTTAACTTTAAATTTATGTAACTAAATTTAAATTTAAAAAGCACTTTCACAACTAATTTACAAAACTCCTAAAACAATAAGTTCTATAATAGTTCTACAATCCTGCTCTGCATAAGATTAAATCTTCCTGTCCACCCATCCTCTGCCAATTATCTGACAGCAATGAAAATACTTGAAACCATACACCAAACTGAAGGAATTCTGCAGAGGGAAGCGAAGGGTCACTGCATAATCTGCTTGAAACTTGTACCCAAGGTCACTACCAGGATATCCCATGACAGTTTTTTATCTTTCTATAAACAACAGCACCATCAAAGCTAAGATCATGTATCATTTTAGGTCCTAAGATGTCATCAACTTTAAACCTCAAAGTAATGATACTTACTGAATAAAGGATAAGGATACAAGCCAAGACTAGACATTTCCTATCTGTTCTGTTATTTGGTCTCTCTATTTCCTGAAAACACCTGCTGGCAAATGCTGGTTATGTTAGCAGAACCAAGATCCAGAATGCTACGAGTTCTAATGATCTGCTACAGTTAAATGAGAGCATATTGGTATTTCCTGAGCTAAAATTTGTCTATGTTCTACAGACTATCTAATGAACTCATGAAAAAGATGTTCTCAATTAATGTTTTTATTTTAATATATGTATTCTATTTCCATTTTTAATAGGATAGCAAGGTTCAGATAAAATTATATAATGTCCTAGGATTCACAGGTTTGAATCAGAGAAATATTTAAATTCAAGCCTTAAAACTAAGCTGCTGGACATAGTAACAGTACAGTCCATTACTAATTCATATTTGATTCGGGTACCTTACATGACTCCCCAGCCCTGTTATCTATGATTCTTGGATGTAGTAGAGCCAGAAGTAAACAAAAACAGCAGCGACAACAACAACAAAAAGCCACAAAAACACTAAATTCAAATTTTAAAGCAGCAAAAAATCTTTATTTCCACAATACAACCTTTTCCCTTTTCCTCAAAAACAAAATAGACACTACCCCTGTCAAAGCAGAGTCCAGAAGCATAGGAGAAAGGCAAGGGGTTTCCAAGATAGACTTTACCCAAGGCTCCTCACCCATCCAATGCGGACAGACTAGGAAACTAAAGACCTGCAGGGTTGGCAAAGTGGGGGAGGAGAGTGACAGTGAGAAGAAAGTGGTGGGATTGTGTAATAAGCCTCACTCCTAGAGTTCTGAAGAGGTGGGGAAAAATTAATTTAGGAGATGATAGCAGAGTGCAGTTTCCGACTTGGAGACCTTTCCAGATCTCTCGCCTGCCTATGGAGGTAGTAGTTGGGGAGGGGAAGGCAAGTTTGCTGTCCCAAAGTTTGTTTTTTACTCAAGTTAGCTTTTTTACTCCAGAGAGGACATTTTCTAGAGCCCAGCCTACTAGCCCCCAAACCCTTAGATGGAATTTTCATCTCAAAACATCCTGGAAAAACCGGCCAGTAAAGTTGGGAGGGAGCAGGCCTGGGGCACTGAATCTTCCAGCCTCAGAAGTGATGCTGAAAAGTTTTCAAGAGCAGTTAAGAGGCAACCCAAGAAGGATTTGGCTTGAGGCGCCATATCCTTGCATCCTTTACTGGACCCCTGGTTGGATGGGGAAGGGGCGGGGCAGGCAGGCAGCTGTTCTTGGGAACGCTTGCAGACCTGGAAGACAGGCAGAGAAGGTTGAGCCATAAGTGGCTTGAGGCTTCTAGAGGGAGAA
The DNA here is from genome assembly GCF_024139225.1 of Suncus etruscus. Taxonomy (NCBI): domain Eukaryota; kingdom Metazoa; phylum Chordata; class Mammalia; order Eulipotyphla; family Soricidae; genus Suncus; species Suncus etruscus. The sequence continues at coordinate 107,920,454 of NC_064848.1, forward strand.
GTAAGGGGCCTGAGTCAGGATTGGCAAGAAACAGAGTTCCAGAGGCCCTCCAGCTCCCTTGCACCCCCACCATCATGGGCAGAGCTTGATGCGAGTGTCTTTGAAGAATGGGAAGACACGCTCGCCCAGGAAGGCAGTGGAAAAGGTGTGCACATCAGCCAGAGTCTCAGGGTTGTAGAAGCCCAGGCGGCCATCCTCATAGTCCAGGTAGACACTAAAGGCCTATGGCTTCTCCCTCGAACTCTGTACCTGGTAGCGTTTGCAGCATAGTGCCAGCAGGTGGGTAGGAGAGGCCAGTGCCTATGGTGGTGGTGCTGATGGTGGTGCTGGTAGTGGCGCGAGGATGAGCTAAATTTTTCTGTCCTAAAGTTTATGAAGATATCAAATACCTATCAAGATATTTATGATAATGAATAAAATTCATTGAGTGATGTTCAAAAACTAAGTCATTTTTGGGATACTATATACATTTTCCAATTCATTCAATTCTTATGACAACGAGATATCAAATTTCCTCAATTCTAAAATAATTTCAATGTAAACTATTAATCTGAGAATAGCATTCAATGAAAAATGATATTTCTTTTTTAATATTTTAAGTGTCATACTGCTTAAACAGTTGACCATGAATAATAAATTGGAGGAGGAAGTAGAGGAGGAGAAGCAAGAGGAGAGGAAGAGAAAAAGTAGTAGTAGTAGTAGTAGTAGTAGTAGTAGTAGTAGTAGTAGTAGTAGCAGCAGCGGCGGTGGTGGTGGCGGTGGCGGCAGCAGGGATTAACGTGCGAGAGAAACAAGGGATATTGATAGGAAATGTGCACTGATAGAGTGTTGTACATTGAAACTTAATCATGAACAACTTTGAATTTGTTTAAAAATACAATGACATTATGAACAATTTTGCAATCACTGTTTTAAATAAAGAAATTAACTAAATATGTATTATTAGAAAATAATTCATCGTTTCAAAACTAAATTTTAATATGAATGGTTTCTTTTTTAAATCTTTATTTAAGCACCATGATTACAAACCTGTTTGAGGTTGAGTCTTATTTATTAAAAAAAAAAAAAAAGAACACACACACCCCGAATGGTTTTCTATAATAGAGTATTGAATTATTTTGTATGGTCTTTTTTGAAAGGGTTATATCAAGTTTTGATCAGGGTCGCTCCTGTCTCTGTACTCCAGAATTACTCGTGCTACTACTCAAGAGGTCCTATGTCCTGTGTACTGGTTATTGAATTCAGGATGACCATGTACAAGGCTAGAACACTAATCCCTGTGATATATATCTAACCCAAACGTATTAAATTTTTTATTAAAAATAGTCTGAAAATTGGGGCCGGAACAATAGCACAGCGGTAGGGCGTTTGCCTTGCACATAGATGACCCAGGATAGAACTGGTTTCCATCCCCGGTGACCCATATGGTCCCCCAAACCTGCCAGAAGTGATTTCTGAGAGCATAGCCAGGAGTAACCCCTGAGCATCACTGGATGTGGCCCAAGCCCCCAAAGTAAAAGTGAATATCTAGTAAATAATGTTTTATATATGTCTTAGCCACACTTTTGAGTATCAGTAAGAAAAAATCCTAAGACTAAAACATTAGCATAGTCTCAAAAGATTGTCACCTCACTATAGGAAGCAGATAAAAAAATAACAACCATTACTGTTAGTTAAGCGAAATAAGGTACAAGGTCAATACATGATAAAAGAATAATTAAAATATATAAAGACCAGGTGTTAAAGTGTTTCTTCTGAGTCCCTTTGGAGTTCACTTTAACACCTGGAAGTTAAACAGCCTCATGCTCAATAACCAGTGGGTCCGAGATGAAATCAAGGAGGAAATAAAAAGGTTCCTGGAAACAAATGACAATAAAGACACAAACTCTCAGAACTTATGGGACACAGCAAAAGCAGTACTGAGAGGAAAATTTATAGCTTTGCAAGCACACATCAGGAAGGAAGAAGGAGCTTACCTGAGTAGCTTAATGACACAGCTAATAGAACTAGAAAATGCTCAACAAAAGGACCCAAGAACAGGAAGACAGAAGGAAATAACAAAGCTGAGAGCAGAAATCAACGAAGTGGAAACTCAAAAAACAATCCGAAAGATCAACGAAAGCAGAAGTTGGTTCTTTGAAAAAATAAACAAGATTGATAGACCACTGGCAAACCTAACAAAGAAAGAGAGAGAGAGAAACTTGATAACTCGTATCAGGAATGAAAAAGGAGAGATCACTACTGATATGACAGAGATTCAAAGGGTAATCAGAAACTACTTTGAAAAACTCTACGCCACTAAAAATGAGAACCTGGAAGAAATGGATAAATTCTTGGACTCTTATAATCTTCCACGGTTGAAGGAAGAGGATGTAGCATATCTAAACACCCCCATCACCATTGATGAAATTAAAACAGTAATCAAATGTCTGCCGAAAAACAAAAGCCCAGGTCCAAATGGATTCACTAATGAATTCTATCAAACTTTCCAAGAGGAACTACTGCCAATCTTGGCAAGACTCTTTCATGAAATTGAACAAACAGAAACACTCCCAAATAGCTTTTATGAAGCCAACATCACCTTGATACCTAAACCAGACAGAGACGCTACCAAAAAAGAAAATTACAGACCAATATCACTGATGAATGCAGATGCAAAGATCCTCAACAAAATCCTGGCAAATAGGATTCAATGCCTCATTAAGAAGATCATCCACTACGATCAAGTAGGTTTCATCCCAGGAATGCAAGGCTGGTTTAACATCCGTAAATCTATCAACATAATACACAACATCAATAACAAGAAAAATAAAAACCACATGATCATATCAATAGATGCAGAGAAAGCATTTGATAAGGTCCAACACCCATTCTTGATCAAAACTCTCAGCAAGATGGGAATGGAGGGAACCTTTCTCAATATAGTGAAGGCCATCTACCACAAGCCAGTGGCAAATATTATCCTCAATGGAGAAAAACTGAAAGCCTTTCCTCTAAATTCTGGCACAAGACAAGGCTGTCCTCTCTCACCACTCCTATTCAACATAGCACTGGAAGTACTTGCTATAGCGATTAGGCAAGAAAAGGATATCAAGGGAATCCAGATAGGAAAGGAAGAAGTCAAGCTCTCACTGTTTGCAGATGACATGATACTCTACTTAGAAAACCCTAAAGACTCTATCAAAAAGCTTCTAGAAACAATAGACTCATATAGCAAGGTGGCAGGCTACAAAATTAACACACAAAAATCAATGGCCTTTCTATACACCAACAGTAATAAAGAAGAAATGGACATTAAGAAAACAACCCCATTCACAATAGTACCACACAAACTCAAATATCTTGGAATCAACTTGACTAAATATGTGAAGGACCTATACAAAGAAAACTATAAAACTCTGCTCCAAGAAATAAGAGAGGACACACGGAAATGGAAACACATACCCTGCTCATGGATTGGCAGGATTAACATCATCAAAATGTCAATACTCCCCAAGGCATTATACAGATTTAATGCCATCCCTCTAAAGATACCCATGACATTCTTCAAAGAAGTGGATCAGACACTTTTGAAATTCATTTGGAACAATAAACACCCTCGAATAGCTAAAGCAATCATTGGGAAAAAGAATATGGGAGGAATTACTTTTCCCAACTTTAAACTGTACTACAAAGCAACAGTTATCAAAACAGCATGGTATTGGAATAAGGATAGGTCCTCAGATCAGTGGAATAGGCTTGAATACTCAGAAAATGTTCCCCAGAGATACAACCATCTAATTTTTGATAAAGGAGCAGGAAATCCTAAATGGAGCAGGGAAAGCCTCTTCAACAAGTGGTGTTGGCACAATTGGATAGCCACTTGCAAAAAATTAAACTTAGACCCCCAGCTAACATCATGTACAAAGGTAAAATCCAAATGGATTAAAGACCTCGATATCAGCCCCAAAACCATAAGATATATAGAACAGCACATAGGCAAAACACTCCAGGACATTACAGGCATCTTCAAGGAGGAAACTGCACTCTCCAAGCAAGTGAAAGCAGAGATTAACAGATGGGAATATATTAAGCTGAGAAGCTTCTGCACCTCAAAGGAAATAGTGCCCAGGATACAAGAGCCCCCCACTGAGTGGGAGAAACTATTCACCCAATACCCATCAGATAAGGGGCTAATCTCCAAAATATACAAGGCACTGACAGAACTTTACAAGAAAAAAACATCTAACCCCATCAAAAAATGGGGAGAAGAAATGAACAGACACTTTGACAAAGAAGAAATACGCATGGCCAAAAGACACATGAAAAAATGTTCCACATCACTAATCATCAGGGAGATGCAAATCAAAACAACGATGAGATACCACCTCACACCCCAGAGAATGGCACACATCACAAAGAATGAGAATAAACAGTGTTGGCGGGGATGTGGAGAGAAAGGAACTCTTATCCACTGCTGGTGGGAATGCTGTCTAGTTCAACCTTTATGGAAAGCGATATGGAGATTCCTCCAAAAACTGGAAATCGAGCTCCCATACGATCCAGCTATACCACTCCTAGGAATATACCCTAGGAACACAAAAATACAATACAAAAACCCCTTCCTTACACCTATATTCATTGCAGCTCTATTTACCATAGCAAGACTCTGGAAACAACCAAGATGCCCTTCAACAGATGAATGGCTAAAGAAACTGTGGTACATATACACAATGGAATATTATGCAGCTGTCAGGAGAGATGAAGTCATGAAATTTTCCTATACATGGATGTACATGGAATCTATTATGCTGAGTGAAATAAGTCAGAGAGAGAGAGAAAAACGCAGAATGGTCTCACTCATCTATGGGTTTTAAGAAAAATGAAAGACACCCTTGTAATAATAATTTTCAGACACAAAAGAGAAAAGAGCTGGAAGTTCCAGCTCACCTCAGGAAGCTCACCACAAAGCGTGATGAGTTTAGTTAGAGAAATAACTACATTTTGAACTGTCCTAATATTGAGAATGTATGAGGGAAATGTAGAGCCTGTTTAGGGTACAGGCGGGGGTTGGGTGGGGAGGAGGGTGATTTGGGACTTGGGTGATGGGAATGTTGCACTGGTGATGGGTGGTGTTCCTTTTATGACTGAAACCCAAACACAATCATGTATGTAATCAAGGTGTTTAAATAAAAAAAAATTAAAAAAAATATATAAAGACCAAGAATAATATCAAAAAGTGATACATAACAGATTTTTCATTTGTTATTTATGAAAATATCAAAAATGTTATTTCCTATAAACTAACATACAATGATTACTCACTACAAAATATACTTTTGTCTTCTAGAAAAAATCATAATTAAATGCCATTTCATCATATTAGGCTATTTTTGGAACCAATATTGTTTACTTATATAGCTACTAATAACTTTTCTCTGAACTTAAGTTACTGGAATGTAAAATAAGAGTTTTTGTGTTGCTTCTCAGCAAAATATGCAGTTTTCAATTATTTTCAAGACCTTTGAAAATCTTTATAAAAACACTTTGTACTATAAATTGTTGTTGCTTATAACTGATAAACTTTATATACACTTATTTTTATAAGCTTACATATTTTTGTTAAAATTTTAAGTTTTAAAGTTACATATGGCTCCCTAGATCATCTTTCTTTACCATACCACATACGTTTTAAAACCTGGCCCTAATTATTTTCTCCAACAGATTTATTTTCCCTCTACATGTGGAAGATTATAAAAATAAAATCTGAATTCTGTTATCTGTCATATGAGCTTCACACTAATATTTTGCTACTGTAAAACAAGTTATAGCCACATACTTTAGCTACTTCATTGTCAAGTTACCCAAAATAGAGGTATGATCCTTAATAGCTTTCTGACCTCCTCTTAAGTTCCATTAGAAAAGTTGTATCAACGTCTGCATAACTTACCCTTTCGACTGAATGCCTACAAGTATTTTAATTCTTTATTTCCCTTAATATATTTAATCCAATATATATCAGTTTTATATGAAATATATTCAGATATAGTCATTTATCTACACTAAGAGGATTTCTCACAGCTACATTAATTATCTCATCTCCAAGCTGGGATACTTTAGCCAGAATTTTGTTTGTTTATTTGGTTTTGGTTTTTGGTTCACAACCAGTGGTACTCAAGGATTATTCATGGCACTGAGCTTAGAAATCACCCCTTTTAACTAGAATTTTTGAAAGATCTATGTTATATTCAAATTCTTGCCTCTTTATTCATTTGTTTGCTTTTTTTGGGGGGGGGTCACACCAAGGAATATTCAGGACTTTCTCCTCTGTACTCAAGGATCACTCCTGGTGGAGCTCAGGGTATCATATGGGATACTGGGTCAACCACCTGCAAGAGTTTTACTTCAGTTTTCTCTCTCTCTCTCTCTCTCTCTCTCTCTCTCTCTCTCTCTCTCTCTCTCTCTCTCTCTCTCTCTCTCATTGTCTCTTTGGTTTTATCAAATCTTTTACTATTAATGGACAGAAAATGTCTACCCATTATTTATATAGTAAGATTAAATTCTTGACCATGGCCTACACTAATCTGATTATGAGCCTTGGCTTAATATTACATAGTACCATGTTTCTGACTTAAGTAATGCTGCCTTCTTCATTTAATTGAATCAATCAGACACTATACAACCATTGGTCATTTGCAGAGGCTTCTGCATAAGCCTGGAATGATGCCATGCTCTTTTAACCTAACTTTCATTTATCATAGCAAAAATATCATTTTTTTATATACCAATTTTCCTAATCCCAAAAGTTACAGTTTATTATTTGAATTCTGCAATTTATTAAAGTGATAATAGTCCATTTTAATAGTCAATAACATGCTGTTTTTTTACTGTACTCTCAAATGCTGATTTTAATTTTATAAGAAATTATACCTATCTTTCGTACAAACTCGATATATCATGTTCTTTTATACAGAGACTATCAGAAGATCACCATCAATAAATAATTTTGAAGATATAATAACAAATAATGTGTTGATAAATATATTACTCTTTTTTAAATACTTTTTAAGTATATTTTTATTTACTCTACATCAATACACAAAATGTTCTGAATCAAAATTCCATATTTTAGTATTAATAACAAGGACATAAACAATTATTTCCTGAGTTTACAGTGCAATGTAAAATTTAATGTTTCGCTAATTATTTTGTAGCGTAGAAATGTGATCAAAATAATAATTTATCATATCATAAAACACAAGAGCTTACTGTAGAACAGTGATAAAATTTAAATGGCAAAAAACTCTGCGATTCCTAACAAAGAATCCTGTATGTATTTGTTGCCATGATTGACTTTACAGTTCAAATATCAGTAGTACAATAAGTTACAGTACAAAATAAACCAACACATTATCTATTTTGTAGGAACATTTGGTTCATTTAAGAAACTGAAGCCTGGAATTTAGATAACCTTCAAAGAAACACAAAAATGTTGGCTTAAGAAACCCTTAGTAATCAAAAATTGAAATGAATCAGTTGTTTTACAGTAGCAGCTCTTCTTTACCCTGGGAAACTATGAATCTCCTTGGAAAAGTTAAGATCATGTAGAACCTCACTCCTTGTTCTGTAAATGGTGCTGGGCCACAAATGCAGATGAGGACTCCGGATTTCTCTGAACTTCTTTTAAATAATTTGGAAAGGAGAGCTGATGAAATGTGTTCCTTTTTACCATTCCATTCAGAGTTAGGTGCTGAGAGAACAAAATCAATATCAAATCTTTTATCTTTAAATGATAATTTCTCCACTTGGCTTCTCCAAATTATATCATCTTATATCATCCTGTGTTTTGTTGAAGAACATTAGCTTCACTTTCCTGAGACTGGGTATTTTAGTCCAAGGATAATTCAGTATTTTAACCATGGGTGTGAAGATTGTTCCAGCTGCCAATAGAAAGAGATCTTTTAATTCTTGGAGCTGGGATATTTTAAAATTGCCCTCAAGACTGCTTACAGAAACAAAATCTCCAATCTAAAGATGATCAAGTTCTGATGTCAATAGTCCAACAGAATAAATTTTAATCAAAAAGTAGATGTATCTGTCATTGTGAAGACGTGTTTCTTTGAACTCAGAGACGAAGAAACCATAGACACGTGTAGATGGCTTTACTATCTCGTTACCTGTGATAGTTAGCTTGAACTATATATATATTGTCCAATTGGCACCTGGAGATGAGAGCTTGGTGGCAGCAGCAAGCAGAAAAGCTTTTGTGTCATGAGTAATATGTTCTTTGGAAATTAATTGACAGTTTCTGTAGTACAAACCTCTATCTTTCTTTGGAATAAATGAATATGAACTTCCAAGAAATGACCAAGACACTTCCAAGAAGTTTTCTCTTATTTCTTCAGGGCAATCTCTATTTTTTTCACATTCTCAATATTTTGCATGGAAAACTCTTGAATCTGATGGCTTGGTTTAATATGGATAAGATATTAATACTCGGGCCGGAACAGTGACATGGAGCAGTAAGGCGTCTGCCTTGTGGGCGCTATCCTAGGATGGACAGTGGTTCGATCCCCAAGTGTCCCATATGGTCCCCCAAGCAGGAGCGATTTCTGAGCGCATAGCAAGGAGTAACCCCTGAGCGTCACTGGGTGTGCCCCACCCACAAAAAAAGAAATGAATACTCTTTGATAATTGTTTCTGCTCTAAAAAAATCATCCTTTTGATCAACTATTATTGAATCTAAACTGGCATCCTTCTGTTTGGTATATATGACTATGGTGACGAAGGAATCTGGAACTGAAGACGCAGGTTCGATCCCCAGCATTCGGTATTCCCCGAGCCTTCCAGGAACGATTTCTGAGTGCAGAGCCAGGAAAATCCCCTGAGTGCCACAGGGTGTGGCCCCAAAACAAAAATAAACAAACATCTTTTTGGAACCAGTTAGAGCTTGGAGAATTAGGGCCTTCTTTGACAAGCCTATTTGTAACTTGGCTCTTGGGAAGCATACTATTTAAGACTTTCTTTTCCTCTCTATTTTCTTTACAAATGTCAAGATTGACAGCCATTCTACCACCTCTGCAATCTTTCAGCCAGGACCCATAATTGACCCATCGATGAACCTGATCAAAAAGTTAAGTACCATCGGCTCCTGCTGCTCTCATCAGATCTACTTCGCCACCAGGGTGATATTCCATATAAGGACTGACATTATAAGCAAACCCTATCCAAACCCTATGACATTATAAGCAAACAACTATCCAACAATCATCTTTTGTGTTGTGTTAAGTCCTTCTTCACTGACTTCAATTAGTCTGCCTTTTTGTTGTTGTTTTGTTTTGTTTTGTTTTGTTTTGTTTTTGGGAAACACCCGTCAGTGCTCAGGAGTTACTCCTGGCTCTAGGCTCAGAAATTGCTCCTGGCAGGCTCAGGGGACCATAAGGGATGCCGGAATTCTAACCACTGTCCTGGGTCAAAGACAAACACCCTACGGCTGTGCTCTCTCTCAGGCCCCTAGTCTGCCTCTTAATCCTGATAGATCCTTTCCACTTTTGGTTAATCTAATCCAATCCATAAGATTTCTGTCTTGTTTTAGAGGTACCTTGCCCTGTCCCGAGGAGGCAGAGTGCTGCTGTGATCTGGGAGCTGGGAAGGACAGCGAAAGGACTTTCAGCATCCTGGACCCTGGGCCCAAAGGCTGCTGGAATCCACCGCGGGAGCAGTCACTGTCGGGCGGTCCGTCGACAGCAACGCCCACTCAGGCCACCCAGACCAGGTAGAGACCAAGCCCCCCTCCCCTATATTACTCTTTATAAGAGAATTAGCTTTATCAAGAAATTGTTGTGGCCGGAGAGATAGCATGGAGGGAGGGTGTTTGCCTTGCATGCAGAGGACAGTGGTTCGAACCCCGGCATCCCATATAGTCCCCCGAGCCTGCCAGGAGCGATTTCTGAGCCTAGAGCCAGGAGGAACCCCTGAGCACTGCCAGGTGTGACCCCCTCAGCCCCCAAAAAGAAGTTGTTACTAATTATTTAGCTTTCTTTTAAATTATATCCATAATGTACTTCCCTAATCACCTGATACTTTCAATCATTTCCTGATACCATTTATGGCATAATTTGTACCCAGACAGAAGTTATTATGCATAATAGCACAGCGACCTTTGCCTTGCAAGCAGCCGATCCAAGACCTAAGGTGGTTGGTTCAAATCCCGGTGTCCCATATGGTCCCCCGTGCCTGCCAGGAGCTATTTCTGAGCAGACAGCCAGGAGTAACCCCTGAGCACCGCTAGATGTGGCCCAAACAAACAAACAAACAAAAATTAAAAAACTGATGCTCATTTTGAAAGCTGGTGTAATAGGAAATAGTTTTAATGCACAAACCAATAAAGGTAACTAACAGGGAAGTAATATAGTGCTATTTATATCTTTATTCTGCTTTCCTCCTAACAATTTGCTGACAAAACAGTTTCCAGTGAGTTCTAACTAGACAGAATTAATTTTGATAGAGTTCTACAAAGAGCCCATAATTCATTAAGTACTATCTAAAAACAGTAAAATATCAAACAAAATCATGTTAATTTAAATACCTTTGTAGCTGCAATAATCCAACAAACATTTTTATTAGCTTTATATAGCAACATAAAATGTTTAGACACTCATTGCTTTTGTTGGCTTCTGAAGAGCCTAATGAGTAAATAATTTTCTCTGGAAGACTAAGAGAAGCCTTCACAGATGTGATTCTATTTAAAGCAAATCATATAAGTGAGAAATGTGATATGAAAGAGAAAATGATTCCTGCTAAAGAAAATTACAAAAAGAAAGGCATGGGATCAACAGACTAGCATCTACTGATAACAATGCATTATTTAAAGCACACAGAACATAGAATCTACAATGACATCAGCAAACAAAGCTCTGGTTAAATCATATTAGAAATCCTGTGACCAGACTAAATATTTTATTTGTAATATTCTAAAAAATGGTGTGTAGTCAGGGATTGAAACAACAAAGTAGAATAATCAGATTTTTTTAATTAACATTAATCAGGGCCGTAGAGATAGCATGGAGGTAAGGCATTTGCCTTTCATGAAGAAGGTCAGTGGATCAAATTCCAGCATTCCATATGTTTCCCCATGCCTGGCAAGGGCGATTTCTA